>NW_025334643.1:0-158703 GCF_014858855.1 Bufo gargarizans | reverse complement strand
TCCTGCCCCACTGTCAACAAATACTTCAACTTCAATATTTTCGGAGTCTAGCGCCACCATGGCAGGCAGGAGAAATCAGGTACTACCGGTAAAAGACAAAAATACCTTCTCCGACTCCCCACCCACACTGCAAAGCGTAAGAGAACTAGACCCATTAGTTACAAAAAAAAAATCTTTTTCACCTTGAGATTTAATATAAGGACATACGTTAATAAAATGTCCTTCTTTACCACAGAAGAAACAAAGTCTTCTCTGAACCCCGAGGTTCCCATTACCAGGGCATGAAGAGACCTGTCTTAATTGCATAGGGTCATCGCCAGACACGAGCTCGAGTGTCTCTGTACCCCCGAGGGGCAAAAGAGGCGGTTTCCCCATATGGTAGTGCATCCCGAGTGAGGGGAACCTTGCACCTCTCTCTTTGAGGCGTCTATCAATCCGTACGTCCAGGAACATAGCCGCCTCCAAAGAATCAGGGTTTTCGTGGAATGCCAGGGCGTGTTTTAGTCTCTCAGACAGCCCTTGACAGAATTGACTACGGAGTGCTGGGTCATTCACTCCGAATCAGTCGCCCATCTCCTAAATTCAGAGCAATATGACTCTGCAGAACGTTCTCCCTGACTCAAGCTACGCAGCTTAGATTCGGCCAGAGAAACCCGATCTGGGTCATCATAAATAAGGCTCTGAAAAATTAATCCACCGATCGGAGGTATTAGGAACCGATCGGTTGAGAAAAGGCCCAGGACTGAGCATCACCTTTCAGCAGAGAAATAATAATCCCCACTCTTTTCGTCCCAAGAGGAGAGCGGATGCAGTCCAAAATACAGTTTACAAGATTCTCTGAACCGAACAAAATTATCACTCCCCCCAGAAAACCTATCTGGGAGAGTGACTTTAGGTTCAAGGCTGCCCTGGTTCCCACTGATGGAACCAGACGATTGAGAATTCTGAAACTGTGCAACTGAATTACGGAGGTCAGCTACCTCCAAAGATAATCCCTGCATGCGATCCACCGGTGCATTAACAGTATCCATATCTGCACAAAGCAAGGAAAATAATGACGGTAGGGGCGGTTGATAATGTCACAGTAAGTGGGGATAAGAGGAACACCAAGTAAACAAACAACAACAGGTAAACAGACTAGGCCCCAAGGCTAGGGAGAAGATAATGGTAACCTCCTAATAATCCCTGAGCCTCTCCTGGACTGCTGACAGTATAAGCAAGTCCTGATGGTGAACAAACTCATACGCTGGAACCTTAGCCCTGCTGACACTCTAGCAAACCCTAACATAGGGAGCGGGGAATGAGACAGCCGATACCTTCCACCGTGAAGGGACAAGCGTCTCCCTGAGACCTAGAAGCAACACACGCACAAAGGGGAGAACAGGGGACTTAGCTTGAGACGAGTGGAAAGTAGATGATCCACAAACAACCAGTATAGAACTCCAGAAGGAAAATATCAACCGCAAAGTCAGCAGTAAGAGGTGGACTTAAATAGAGCCTCTCAAACAGCTAACGAGCAGAACCTGTGGAGAGATGGGATCCTGCCCTCAACAACAAACAGAAGGGAAACACAGAAAGACCTGTCAGATAGACTCACGTGCTGCAAGTCTATCCTATCTTCTCATATCTCTCACAGGGCAGGCAGTGACAGTACATTCTGTATTATACTCCAGAGCTGCACTCACTATTCTGTTGGTGCAGTCACAGTGTACATACATTACTTATCCTGTACTGATCCTGAGTTACATCCTGTATTTCTTTTATTAAAATTTTAAAACAAACAGATAAATAAATATATAAAACAGAGACCAAACCAACCATACAGGACATGATGCTCCTCAGCGCGGCGCAGACAGCACCGGTCCAGCCCACTCGCCACAGAACACCAGCTATGTACAATATTTACAATATCTATGTACATGTACTAACCTTCCTGATCCGGTTGCACCTACCTACACTTAACAAATACAGAAGTTAAACTTACAAAAAGCCCACCCACCACCACCCCAATGCAACACACAAATTTTTTTTTTTTATATATATTATATATATATATATTTTTTTTTTTTTTTTTTTTTTTTTTTTTTTTTTTTTTTTTGGGGTCCCTGAGCTGGTCCCGCATCCCATGCCCCCAGTACATGATAATAGACGTCCATGAACCAGCCCAGGATTTTCTTATATGTCCCAAAGTCCCCAATGTTCCATGGAACCCTCCCCCCATTTACCCACCACCCAACCTAACACTACACCCGACAACTCAACCTATACAAATATACAAATATATATAGACATAAAGACATATAAACTACATTACATAGTACATTACATAGTAGACCTTAACCTCACCACCCACCGTGAGGCTTTTCAGCCACACACAACCCATTAAAGCCCAAGTTTGGCGCCTGCAAGCCCTATGTCCTCATACAGCCACCAAAACAAAACAAAAATCTACAGTGTCAGCTTCAGCCCACCACCGGGAGGGGAGACAACAGGCTAGGGTACCCTAAAGGCAAAACCCCTCCAGAGGAGAGAGGCTCTACCCGCCCCCAACCTCTCGTACTCCAGAGAGCGCACCTTCACCAGGTCTCCGAGAATGTTCCTAACCACCTCATCCTCGGGGAGGATTTTGCGTTGCGTCGAAACTAAACACCGTGCATGCCACGTGTAGTACCTGACCACTGAGCTGACTAGGAATAAAGTGCAAAGGTCCCTACCACCCAGGTGTCTGAATGCTCCATAGGCCCATTCCGCATAGGAGAGAGTGACCAGCCTAGGCCAGCCAATGGAGGTCCCCACCCTGGTGTAAACCTCTGTGTTAAAGGGACAATGAAGCAGGAAGTGGTCCATGCTTTCCAGCACACCACCGCACTCCTCACGGGGACACCCCCTGTCCTCAGAGCTCCTACACTTCAGATTGTCCCTCACACACAGTTTCCCATGGAAGCAGCGCCAAGTCAAGTCAAAGAACTTCAAGGGGATCCTATTGGAATTTAAAAGCCGTAACCCAACCCTCAGATCCCGACCTGGGCAGTCCCTGAGGGCCAGAGGTTTCTGGAAATGGGTCAACAGAACCCTCTGGTCAAGGAGTCTCCTTGACTGAGTCCTGATTTCCCACATCCCCAGACCCCACCGACGTAATACCTTCAGAACCAGGGCAGCATAAGCCGGGAGATGCCCATGTGGTGTGCGGAGATCCTTCACTTGCCCCCCTGTCTCCCATTCCTGGAAGAAAGGCCGAAACCATCCCCGACAGGAGGCTACCCACAGAGGAGCCCTCTCTTGCCAGAGGTTCGAGAGATTAATCTTAATAAAGGTGTTCACCAGGAACACCACAGGGTTGACCATACCCAACCCTCCTAGTCTCCTCGTACGGTAAGTAACCTCCCTCTTGACAAGGTTCAGTCTGTTTCCCCATAACATCTGGAAGAACAGACTGTAGACCCGAGTCCAGAAAGGTTCCGGCAAGACGCACACACTGCCCAGATATAACAGCAAAGGGATCAGGTAGGTTTTGATAATGTTCACCCTTTCCCTGAGGGTTAAAGACCAACCCTTCCACTGGTCCACCTTCTGAGCGGCAATCTTAAGCCTGCTATCCCAATTTTGATGGGGGTAATCCCCCTGGCCAAATTCAATGCCGAGGACTTTTGACTTTTGTAGATTCCTGGGGCTCTGGAAGGGTGTCCGGGAGATCAAAACCAGGATCTCCACCTCCCAGCCAGAGACTCTCACACTTATCTCGGTTGATCTTGGACCCAGATGACTCTGAGTAGCGCTCTACCTCAGACAGTACCCACTCTGCCTCCCCTCTCGAAGACACAAAGATAGTTACGTCATCAGCATACGCCACCACCCTCAGTGTAGTCTCCGGAGCCGCCCGGTCCATCCCGATGCCCGCCAACGGCCCACGATCAACCCCTCTAAGGAAGGGATCGATCGCGAACACGTACAAAAGCGGGCTCAGAGGACAACCCTGGCGAACCCCAGATCCCACCCCAAAAGGACGCCCAATCCAACCATTCACAAGCGGGAAACTCTCTGCCCCTGCATACAAGGTCTTAAGCCAATCAACAAACCCCCCGGGCAGGCCATATCTCAGAAGGACAGACCAGAGGTACTCGTGGTTAACACGATCAAATGCTTTTGCCTGATCCAAGGACAGCATGTACCCCTTCCAGTGACCTGCCCTGCCCTGCTCCACGGCCTCCCAAAAGTACTGTGGCCGGGAACAGAGCAATGCTGGGCCCCAGAAAGGAGCTGGGGTGCAAACTTCACCAGCCGATTAAATAGCACCTTTGCCAAAATCTTTCTGTCCACACCGAGGAGCGCTATGGGACGCCAATTCTCAATGTGGAAAGGATCTTTACCCTTTGACAGGATGATCAGGGCCGACCTCCTCATTGACTTTGGTAGAGTACCCGAGGAGAGACACTCATTTAATACCTCAGTCAAGAGGGGAACTAAGGTGTCCTTAAAGGTCTTGTAAAACTCAGATGTTAAGCCATCCGGACCAGGTGATTTTTTGGGAGCAAGCCCCTCAATCACCAGACTGACTTCCTCTTCACTGATCATTTCCGTCAAACCGTCGAGAGAGGGGTCTACCCCTGGTTCAGGGACAGTTTCAGTCAGGAAAGCCGATATCTTATCACGATCAAGATCCCTCCTTGCCATGAGATGTGAGTAAAAGGATCTGACAACCTCCAGGATCCCTGATCTGGACCTTCTCAGAGAACCCGTACTATCAATCAGTCCTGACACAATCTTACTACTCACTGACATCCTGCAGTTTTTGTAAGGGTCGGGCGAGCGGTATTTCCCGTAATCCCTCTCAAAAACCAAAGATGCGTGCCTATCGTACTGACACCTCATAAGCAAAGACTTCACTCTGGAGATCTCCTCACGGCTACCCCCAGTCGAGACAAGACGTTCGAGTTTCCTCCTCAGGCCCTGATACAGGCGATACTTACTCAGACTCCTGAGGCTCGAGAGCTGGCGGAAGAATCTCCCCACCCTTTCCTTGAAGATCTCCCACCACTCAGACTTACTGCCGCAGAGATCCAGCAATGGTACCTGGCTCTGAACGAAATCCTCAAAGGACTGTCTTATCTCCGCTTCTTCCAAGAGAGACGAATTGAGCCTCCAGTAGCCCCTTCCCATTCGGGGGGTCTCTGCAACATTCAGAGAAAACAAAATCATACAGTGGTCGGAGAACTCCACCTCCACAGCGGACACGGCTGAAGAGACGGCTTCCTCCTTTAAATAAAACCTGTCTATTCTAGACCTACAACTAGCCCTATGATAGGTGAACCCCGGGTGGCCTGGGGTGTGCCGGATGTGGACATCCACCAGACGAGCCTCACTAGCTATTTTATTAAGCGCAACGCTGTCGTAAGTCAGCTTGTCCCTGGAACCTCCCCTATCCTGGGGCCTCGTGACAGTATTGAAGTCCCCTCCAAAGACCACCTGCCGACTTGTAAAAAAGATAGGGCTTGATCCTCATGAAGAGACACTTACGGTCCCACTTGGACTGGGGACCATAGATGTTAATTAGACGAAGTTCTTGTCCCCTCATGAGGACATCCAGGATCAGGCACCTCCCCATTTCTAATTCAATAACCCGTCGGCATTCTACCGGTGCAGTAAAAAGGACTGCCACCCCGCTATACGGCTCGGCCGCAAGAGACCAGTAGGAGGATCCGCGTCGCCACTCCCTTTTAGCTTTAAATACAGATGCCAAATCTGGCAGCCTGGTCTCCTGCAAAAACAAAATGTCAGCTTCAACCCGGCTGAAAAAATCAAAGGCCGCAAATCTAGCCGTATCTGACTTAATGCTGGCGACATTAATGGACGCCAGCGTCAACGGAGTGAGTGCCGCCATCATGGGTGATTGAATTAGATGGCTTTCTTTTCCCACTGCCCCCACCAACTTTTTCATCAGATGATGGCTTACCCCTCTTCAAACAAACAGATGTGTCCATTTCACCTCTGCCCTTGTGCTCTGACTCCAAGCCAGCCCCCACCCCTGAGGACATGTTTTCCCCAGTAGAAGGAGGCTCGGCGTCCCCCGCAGGCCCAGGTGTCACCGCGACTCCCGAAACCTCCCCACCGGCTCCCTCCCCTGAGGAGGGGGAGGTGTCACCAATGGCTTGGAACCGGTTTGAGAGACTAATCAGAGGGGGGTTGGTTGTACCTTCCTTTGGCATCTGGCGGGTGGGAGAAGATCTTAAATCTCCCTTTTTCCCTGTACGTTTATTACCCTGCTTTTGCCATCCCCCACTTCCCCTGTCATGGGGGGATAATGAGGAGATGGCACCTTCCTCTTCCTGGATCCTCCTAATTTCCTCATCCAGCTCACTGTCCCTTTGGGCCTCAGCAGTAGCAGCAGTCTCAGGGGTGAGATCAGGGGTCATCCCAGCTTCCCCAGTTGCCTGAGGTTCCCGGGATTCACCCATCTCCCTCTCCCTTCGGCGATTTTCCTGACGCCTCAGTTGGGCAGGCGTCTTTTGCTTACTTTTCTTCCCTGGCCCCTCTGTTCCTTCACTTCTGCCAGCCCCTGCCCCAGTAGAATTGGCCTCACGGCTTCCTCCCGCCGGGGCATTGACCGCATTGGCAAAGGAATGAGGGCAGCGACTGAATGGGTGACCTAAGTCACCACACAGGTGACACCTAATCTCTGCACATGATGCAGCGAGGTGGCCAATCTCCCCACACAGCGCGCACTTCTGTACAGTGCAGTTAGCACTGAAGTGTGTGGGGCTGCCGCATCTGTGACAGAGCTTCGGCTGACCCTGGTAGAAAATCTGGATGCGATCCCTTCCAAGGAAGGTGGCAGATGGTATGTGAGTAACTGTGTTTCCTAAAAGCCTAAGTTTTACCATGAACGTCCAGGCCCCAGACCAGATGCCATGTTCATCCCTGTTCTTCTTGGGAACCTCCACCACCTCCCCATATCGGCCGAGCCACGTCATGATGTCAATACACGAGAGTGACTCGTTACGGGTTAGAACGGTCACCCTCTTCACATTGTTCTGACGAGACACTGCCTGGACGGCAAAATCTCGCCAGCTGGGCTCGTCCTTTGCCATCTCATAGTTCGACCAGAAGAGCTCAAGTCCCTCCGGCCGAACAAAGCTGACATCGAACTCAGGGGTCCCATAGGGATGTATCAAGGCGTAGATGTCTGTCGCCTTGAAGCCCATCTTTAGAAGGAGCTCAACAACTTCTGATCTTGAAGGACATGTATCACTGCCCCTCCACCTCAGACGGACCACATTCCTACGGAGAGCACCCTGCCCAGCTGTCGGGAGGGACCACGTGGTCTCCCCGCTCCTTTGCTCTCGGAAGGCTGAGAGGCCATGCCTATCTATCCAAAAGGATAGATCAACCTCCCTCCCCTCTACATTGATTGTGCTCTCCCCTCTCTTTAGAGCCTCCAGAAGACGCCGCTGCAAAACGCCGTCCCCAGAGCCAGAGGACAAGGAGGGTCCCCTACTCACCCCGGCTGTGACAGTAGCAAAACTGCGCACAGGGGCTGCCACAGCCGGGGGGGCAACCGGACCAGGTTCCACACCCTCCCCGCTTACCAAAGACCCTCCACCACCCACTTCCATATCTTCCATCCCCAAACCAGCCTTACTTACAACAGATTCTGCGACCTCCCTTCCTTCCCTCCTAACACCATTCACTCCACCATCCAAACCCCCAGACATATTTTTATTAAAAATAATTTTCTGCCCCCCACCTGCTCCCTCACTCATACTGGCTGAACCGGTGTGTTTTGGTGTAATTATTGGTACCTCAGCATCACTGGGCCCTGGGGTCGGAGCTGCCCCCAAAAGATAGGCCACAGCCCCAACCCCACTTTTATCATTGCCCTCCGCTTCCTCAGTACTACCATTTACAACTTTTGGGCGCCGCTGATCCATTACCGGGCGCCGCTGATCCAAACGCTGCTGATCTGTTCTTTCATGGCGCCGCTCATCTGAACCAGCAGCGCCAATGCAAAACAAAGGCTTTGGCCTCAGTTCTTGACCTTCATTGGGAGGCGTAACCGTCATAGCTCCGACAGCTCCTTCATGCCTCTGCTGGCCCGAGGGAACAGCGTCATCAGCGGTTGGAGCCATCGGAGCTCCTGCAGCCATCTGTGGCGTGGAGCCACCCCCTCCTCCCATCAGGGAGCAAACTCCAGCGCCAGAGATTTTTCTCTCATCCTCCGCAGTAACCTTCCTGTCCGGCTTTTCAGCCGGTGTCGCACCAGCTCCATCCCCGTTACTGCAAACAGAGACGGAGCTCACCACCATATCGGATACCTCGCTCTCCCCTCTCTCCTGCACCGAGTCCACTGCAGGACACGGGCTGGGCTGAGAAGAGGGGCTAATACAGTGAGCCGGCCCTGCGGTCGACCCGGGGGTCCCAGGGAGGGGGGTGTATACATATCTTACCTGCTCCTGGAGCTTGGTCTTCTTAGCCTTTTTCTTTCCTTCCCCAGGCGTCTCCGGTGGCAACTCATCACCAAAGCATAAGTCCTGGAAACGCACTGGGGACTCCAGGAGCTGGATCTCCTCCACTAGGGCCCCTCCCGGGCTGCAGGTCTCATACTCATCCCCCGAGCCGCAGCTGGGTGACCTTGCTATTTGGCGTGCAGGGGGCCCACTGTACGGAATCTGCTCCTGCAGGCTGCCAGGTGGATCTTGCTGGTCATCATCATCATCCTCCTCCTGCACGACTGGTTCCTTCTCCACCTGGCCGTCAGGCTGCTGCCCCATCTGCCCCTTCTCCTCCGCCATCTTCCGAAAACGTTCCTCGTTTAGGAGTTTTTCCTTAAACGGGCCGCTTTTATCTCGGAGTACAGTCCGCCTTTGCTCAATCTCGCCAATGTCAGCTTGTAGCTGCTTTATTTGGTTCTCCAGCCCCTGCTTCTTCCTCTTTGGGGCCACTCCAACACAAGACCTCAAGCCGCGCAGCTCCTCCCGGAGCCTCCTCAGGGTCTTAGTCGCGTCTTCGTACTCACGGAGGTGGCTCATGACCCGGGATCCGTAGGTGGAAATGGACTCCCGGGCCCTCAGTACGCCCCAGCCTTCCTCCTCAAGATCTGCTTCACCTCCGTGAACACTCGGCTTTTGCTGGGCCCCGGAAGGGCCACTCTCACCCATGCTGGCATTCGGGTCCTCCTTAGCGGATCCAGCCTTGCGGCTCTTCCTACTACCCTCAGACTCAGGGGAGACAGAAGCCACATTACTGCGACTCCTGCCAGATCTTCTTACCCCTGAGTCCTCCATGCAGGCCAAACGCTGGCTTCTCCTGTCCCCTGAAGGCCTGCCGCTGGGAACAGGAGCCTGGGGCTTGCTTCCCTCGCTCATGCCTGAGAACCCACTCTCCCCCTGGGGAGGAGAGAGCCGGCCTCAGGTGGATAGATTTTCCTCCAAACGCTCAGGAGCAGCAGCAGCAGCAGCAGCTACACACAGCCACAGGCGACCACACCCACAGGTAATCGCAGCTCAGGAACAGCTGGTCCAGAGCTGCACTCACTATTCTGCTGGTGCAGTCACTGTGTACACACATTACTTATCCTGTACTGATTCTGAGTTACATCCTGTATTATACTCCAGAGCTGCACTCACTATTCTGCTGGTGCAGTCACTGTGTACATTACATTACTGAGCTATGCTGGCTTCGGTGCACCGCTGCTTTCTGTCGGCTGATTGATGGGGGTGCCGGGAGTCGGCCCCTCACTGATTTGATATTGATGACCTATCCTGTGGACCTCTTCATAGATCATATAATGTTGTTTACAGGCGGCCATCGTCTTCTGGTATAATCCTGCTCTGGAGGGAGCGTGTCCTTCTATCCATCTAACCAATGTAGGCTGCAGCAGGAGAGGACAATCTGTAGGCTGCTGTGAGGTTTCTCCTGATCATTACTTATAGATTTTCTACATGATCATCCCTGAGAGATGGAAGGACAGGTAGATCCCAGATCCCTCCTGGCGCTCCACTGATGGCCGGTCAAATGCAGAGCGTTCAGCAGAAGGTGCTGCTCATTCTGAGAGGGGCCGAGTCCAGGCGAGGGACTCTCACCGCGCCCCCGTCTCATTCCGCTATGTTGGAAAAAAATTTATCATATTTTTGATAAGACTTTACCGAGAAGAAAGCGGCAGTCAGTAACGACAATGGGCGATTTCCTGGTTCACCGAGCATTTACCGTTATCCTCGTTTTCCTTCCGGCGCTCCTCCTCCTCCTCGTTCTCCTCTTCTTCTTTCTCCTCCGAACAGTCCATGTCTTAAACAATACAAGAGATTAGACGGATGATGACAGGACGGTGTGACAGACAGTGCTGCGCGGCGCGCGCTGGTACTCACAGGACTCCAGGCTGCTGGAGACACTCTTCATCTCCTGGCTGTTGGATCCTGCAGCAGAAAGAAAACGCCGGACATCGGGATCACAACTTCTCCAAACCATTCTTTATAAGACACAAGATGGAGGAATGTCCCACGGGTCATGAGCTGGCGGCTGCCGCGCCTCGTGCTTATGTATGCCTTACACGTAACCTATGCAATTTCAGGGGCTAAGGCTCCTGTTTTATAATTGATGGACGGCGTACATTTCAATATGAGCCCTGAACCCGATCCTTCTCTCCCCCAACATCTCCTGCATGCTCCCATACACGACAAACCAGGGGCCAGCAACCTTCAACGGTCCAGCTGTGGTGATACTACAACTGCCAGCATGCTCCATTCTCTTATTCTGAAAACAGCTAAGCACGTGTGCATGCTGGGAGTCGTGGTTTCACCACAGCTGGAGTGCTGAAGGTTGCTGATCCCTGCATTAGACCATCGGCTGACAATACGCTCGGCCCAGCGGCCCTCCTACAGGTACTTAGAGCGCCCCCTTCTCAGAACTGACAGAATCAGCGGTTTCTCAGTCCAGGACCACAAGTGGCGAGAACCGTATAAATAACGAAGGGTCCTATTTACCTTCTATGTGATCGCCGTATGGCTCCGAGCAGTCCATCTCTAGACCTGTGAACACACAAGCAATATGACAGTCAGGTCTGAACACGTACAGACGGCGATTACTGGCTGCGGTAATGTCACATACTGGACGGTTGGCTGCTGCAGGACTCCCTCGTCTCTTGGGTGCTCTCGTCTTCTTCTTCTGAGGCTGGTCTATAAGAAAAGGATAAAACCAGTGGATGTCGAGGCCTTGGGGTAGTAATGGTCCAGTGAGCGGTCTGCGGCAGCGAGGTGCAGCCTGTGGATTGCTGCAGTGCACCGGACGCTGCAACACAAACTGGATCACAAAAGGCAGACTGCGACAGGACGTAGAAGATAATGAGACGTGCTCAGTTCTAAACTAGCTTTTCATGACTGTACACCATTCAGTCCTGTCCGGTACAAACATCGTATTCCCTCTTCTCTATGGACAATGTGACCTGGAGTACATGACCTCCGACTACATGACCCCTGACTGCATGACCTCTGATTACATGACCTCTGACTACATGACCCCTGACTGCATGACCTCTGATTACATGACCTCCGACTACATGACCTCAAACTACATGACCTCTGACTACATGACCCCTGACTGCATGACCTCTGATTACATGACCTCCGACTACATGACCTCTGATTACATGACCTCAAACTACATGACCCCTGACTGCATGACCCCTGACTGCATGTCCTCTGTCTGCATGACCTCTGTCTGACTACATGACCTCTGTCTGCATGACCTCTGACTGCATGACCTCTGTCTACATGACCTCTGACTACATGACCCCTGACTGCATGACCTCTGATTACATGACCTCCGACTACATGACCTCTGATTACATGACCTCAAACTACATGACCCCTGACTACATGACCCCTGACTGCATGACCCCTGACTGCATGTCCTCTGTCTGCATGACCTCCGACTACATGACCTCCGACTACATGACCTCTGACTACATGACCTCTGACTACATGACCCCTGACTGCATGTCCTCTGTCTGCATGACCTCTGTCTGACTACATGACCTCTGTCTGCATGACCTCTGACTGCATGACCTCTGTCTACATGACCTCTGACTACATGACCCCTGACTACATGACCTCTGATTACATGACCTCTGACTACATGACCTCTGACTACATGACCTCAGACTACATGACCCCTGACTGCATGACCTCTGATTACATGACCTCTGACTACATAACCTCTGACTACATGACCTCTGATTACATGACCTCTGACTACATGACCTCTGACTACATGACCTCCGACTACATGACCCCTGACTGCATGACCTCTGATTACATGACCTCTGACTACATGACCTCAAACTACATGACCCCTGACTACATGACCCCTGACTGCATGACCCCTGACTGCATGTCCTCTGTCTGCATGACCTCCGACTACATGACCTCCGACTACATGACCTCTGACTACATGACCTCTGACTACATGACCCCTGACTGCATGACCCCTGACTGCATGTCCTCTGTCTGCATGACCTCTGTCTGACTACATGACCTCTGTCTGCATGACCTCTGACTGCATGACCTCTGTCTACATGACCTCTGACTACATGACCCCTGACTACATGACCTCTGATTACATGACCTCTGACTACATGACCTCTGACTACATGACCTCAGACTACATGACCCCTGACTGCATGACCTCTGATTACATGACCTCTGACTACATTACCTCTGACTACATGACCTCTGATTACATGACCTCTGACTACATGACCTCTGACTACATGACCTCAGACTACATGACCCCTGACTGCATGACCTCTGAGTACATGACCTCCGACTACATGACCTCAAACTACATGACCTCTGACTACATGACCCCTGACTGCATGACCTCTGATTACATGACCTCCGACTACATGACCTCTGATTACATGACCTCACACTACATGACCCCTGACTGCATGACCCCTGACTGCATGTCCTCTGTCTGCATGACCTCTGTCTGACTACATGACCTCTGTCTGCATGACCTCTGACTGCATGACCTCTGTCTACATGACCTCTGACTACATGACCCCTGACTGCATGACCTCTGATTACATGACCTCTGATTACATGACCTCTGATTGCATAACCTCTGACTACATGACCCCTGACTGCATGACCTCTGATTACATGACCTCCGACTACATGACCTCTGACTACATGACCTCCGACTACATGACCCCTGACTGCATGACCTCTGATTACATGACCTCTGACTACATGACCTCAAACTACATGACCCCTGACTACATGACCCCTGACTGCATGACCCCTGACTGCATGTCCTCTGTCTGCATGACCTCCGACTACATGACCTCCGACTACATGACCTCTGACTACATGACCCCTGACTGCATGACCCCTGACTGCATGTCCTCTGTCTGCATGACCTCTGTCTGACTACATGACCTCTGTCTGCATGACCTCTGACTGCATGACCTCTGTCTACATGACCTCTGACTACATGACCCCTGACTACATGACCTCTGATTACATGACCTCTGACTACATGACCTCTGACTACATGACCTCAGACTACATGACCCCTGACTGCATGACCTCTGATTACATGACCTCTGACTACATGACCTCTGACTACATGACCTCTGATTACATGACCTCTGACTACATGACCTCTGACTACATGACCTCAGACTACATGACCCCTGACTGCATGACCTCTGATTACATGACCTCCGACTACATGACCTCAAACTACATGACCTCTGACTACATGACCCCTGACTGCATGACCTCTGATTACATGACCTCCGACTACATGACCTCTGATTACATGACCTCAAACTACATGACCCCTGACTGCATGTCCTCTGTCTGCATGACCTCTGTCTGACTACATGACCTCTGTCTGCATGACCTCTGACTGCATGACCTCTGTCTACATGACCTCTGACTACATGACCCCTGACTGCATGACCTCTGATTACATGACCTCTGATTACATGACCTCTGATTGCATAACCTCTGACTACATGACCCCTGACTGCATGACCTCTGATTACATGACCTCCGACTACATGACCTCTGATTACATGACCTCAAACTACATGACCCCTGACTACATGACCCCTGACTGCATGACCCCTGACTGCATGTCCTCTGTCTGCATGACCTCTGATTACATGACCTCTGACTACATGACCTCTGTCTACATGACCTCTGACTACATGACCCCTGACTACATGACCTCTGATTACATGACCTCAGACTACATGACCCCTGACTGCATGACCTCTGATTACATGACCTCTGACTACATAACCTCTGACTACATGACCTCTGATTACATGACCTCTGACTACATGACCTCTGACTACATGACCTCAGACTACATGACCCCTGACTGCATGACCTCTGATTACATGACCTCTGATTACATGACCTCTGACTACATGACCTCTGACTACATGACCTCTGATTACATGACCTCTGACTACATGACCTCTGACTACATGACCTCTGACTACATGACCTCTGATTACATGACCTCTGACTACATGACCTCTGATTACATGACCTTTGACTACATGACCTCTGACTACATGACCTCTGACTACATGACCTCTGACTACATGACCTCAGACTACATGACCCCTGACTGCATGACCTCTGATTACATGACCTCTGATTACATGACCTCTGATTACATGACCTCTGACTACATGACCTCTGACTACATGACCTCTGACTACATGACCTCTGATTACATGACCTCTGATTACATGACCTCTGACTACATGACCTCTGACTACATGACCTCTGATTACATGACCTCTGACTACATGACCTCTGACTACATGACCTCTGATTACATGACCTCTGACTACATGACCTCTGACTACATGACCTCTGATTACATGACCTCTGACTACATGACCTCTGACTACATGACCTCTGATTACATGACCTCTGACTACATGACCTCTGACTACATGACCTCTGATTACATGACCTTTGACTACATGACCTCTGACTACATGACCTCTGACTACATGACCTCAGACTACATGACCCCTGACTGCATGACCTCTGATTACATGACCTCTGATTACATGACCTCTGACAACATGACCTCTGACTACATGACCTCTGACTACATGACCTCTGATTACATGACCTCTGACTACATGACCTCTGACTACATGACCTCTGACTACATGACCTCTGACTACATGACCTCTGATTACATGACCTCTGACTACATGGTCTCTGACTACATGACCTCTGATTTCATGACCTCTGATTACATGATCTCTGACTAAATGGTCTCTGACTACATGATCTCTTTCTACATGACCTCTGTCTACATGACCTCTGTCTACATAGTCTCTGTCTCCATGATTTCTGACTAAATGGTCTCTGACTACATGATCTTTGACTACATGGTCTCTGACGACATGATCCTGACTACATGACCTCTGTCTACATGGTCTCTGTCTACTTGATCTCTGACTAAATGATCTCTGACTAAATGATTAGTGATGATTGAGCATGCTCGGCCAAACACCTCAGCTCGAGCATCTTGATGCTCGGCACATGGCAGTACTCGGCCGAGTACTGCATGTGCTCGAGCGCCATGCTCGAGTCTCCCCCGCCGCACGTTTCTTGGCTGCTATGCAGCCAATAAACGTGCAGGTAAGTACTGCCCTCACTGTAATGCCAGTAGCCATGTTGGTTACTGGCATTACAGTGATTGGCTGGCTGGAACGCTATATAGCACCCGATGACACATGGTTAGGCTCAGTCTTAGTCAGGGAGCTCAGCAGCCCTCAACCATAAAGTTTTAGAGAGTCAGCTCAGCAGCAGACCTCGCATATCATTTTTTAGAGGGTCAGCTCGCCAACAGGCCCTTCACCTACAACCTTTGACAGGGTCAGCTCAACTAAAGGCCCTTACATATAATTTTTTAGAGGGTCAGCTCACCAGCAGGCCCTCGCATATAATGTTTTACAGGGTCAGCTCACCAACAGGCCCTTCACCTACAACCTTTGACAGGGTCAGCTCACCTAAAGGCCCTTCGGTATAATGTTTTAGAGGGTCAGCTCACCTAAAGGCCCTTACGTATAATTTTTTTGTGGGTCAGCTCACCAGCAGGCCCTCACCTACAATGTTTTACAGGGTCAGCTCACCAGCAGGCCCTCACCTACAATGTTTTACAGGGTCAGCTCACCAGCAGGCCCTCACCTACAATGTTTTACAGGGTCAGCTCACCAGCAGGCCCTCGCATATAATTTTTTAGAGGGTCATCTCACTAGCAGGCCTGCACCTAAAATCTTTTACAGGGTCAGCTCACCTGCAGGCCCTCACCTAATTATACCTAATAGGTAATTTGCGCGCATGCTGCCTTGCTTGGATGTGGTAGCCGTAGCTGTTTCTCAGGCTCCCTCTCAGGAATCGAACCATGATTCCCCCGTTACCCATGGTCTACATGGTTTGCGCTGAAAATAACATAGAAAGTTGATAGGCCAGACATCCAAATGGATCGTCGCCATCACGGGGACGTGAGATCGGCCCCAGGTTATCTAGAGTCACCAAAGCGGCAGCAGACCCTCACCCATAATATTTTAGATGGTCAGATCAGCAGGCCCTTGCTCCAAATGTTTTTGAGGGTCACCAGCAGGCCATCAATCATAATTTTTCAAGGCTGTGTATGATGCCCTCCTTTATGTGTAATAAAGGGTGTATTGGAGTGCCGGTTCCTTGTAATTTTTGGCAGCCCTTTCCCTTAGTGCATAGGCTTTATGAGTGTAGGAGTTCCACTACCTGAACACTTGTACCACAATGTGAATGAGGCCCTCCTTTAAGTGATATACAGGTTGTATCGGAGTGCCTCTTCCTTGTAATTTTTGGCAACACTTGCACTTTATATACAAGTAAATAAGTTTCCTAACAATTTTTCCTCTAAAATCGATTTTATCTTTGGTTTTGTGCGTATTTTTGTCAGTCTGTAAAAGTTGAGTGCTACTCGGACAACATCGTTCCCAGCAGCGACCTGTGAGTCCAAGATGCATCCAGACATCCTTCCCATGCTGTTCCCGAACCATTTTGATGGTGTTTCCATCAATTTCTGACCTTTTCCTGTGAACCAGACGCCCTCCCCTCTTCAGAGCAGGGGGTGCCTGGTTTAATGCTCGGGTTCTCCTATTGACTTCCATTATACTCGGGTGTTCGGTAGAGAACCTGAGCATCCCGATGTGTTCGGCCCGAGCATCCCGATTTGTTTGTGTCCAGAAGTTGTTGATCGGGCTGCCTTCTGAGTGCAAAAGTTCCAATCCCAGACCCTCTTTTTCTCCAATGCTCAGGTTGTTTTACTTTGTAGCCACACAATCGGTTACCAGAGGCTAGGTGCACTCACGTACACCTGCACCCTAGAGGGAAATAGTGAAGTTCCACCAGGTAATATCGCAATCAGCAGGTTTTATTCTATTTACAAAAAGGTCTAAAATTTCAGTCATAAAAACAAGTCTTTTTCATCACAAATCCACCCGACCCGGGTTTCGCCAACCAGCTTCGTCAGGGGCGATCCCGATGTGTTCGGCCCGAGCACTATGGTGCTCAATGAACACTAAAAATGATCTTGGACTAAATGGTCTCTGACTAAATGGTCTCTGACTATATGATCGCTGTCTACATGGTCTCTGACTAAATGATCTCTGACTAAATGATCTCTGACTAAATGATCTCTGATTAAATGATCTCTGGGCTGATAGCTACATGTGTGATAGGCCAACTCCAGTAAATGTCTGGACCTGATAATCTGGAAATATTCTGGAGTTTAGGTGTGAAAACAGCTTAAATTATCTCTGACTACATGATCTCTGACTACATGGTCTATGACTACATGATCTCTGTCTACATGACCTCTGTCTACATGATCTCTGTCTACATGACCTCTGTCTACATGATCTCTGTCTACATGATCTCTGTCTACATGATCTCTGACTAAATGATCTCTGTCTACACAATAAATAGAATAATGGAAACGACATGAGATAAAACATTACTAGTGACAGCACTTATGTAGTGCACCTCAGCGGTAAACGTTCCATCGCACACAAGGGACAAGCAAAATAGACGGTCAGCGGAACATCAAAACACTAGAATCGGCAGAAATAGATCAATATTTAAAGTCTCCAAGTGTAATGACAAGAGCAGGACAAAAAGGGATGGCTGATCTAAATGGTAAAAAAATTCCGGATTTAAAGTGGGCGAAGTAATTGAGGAGGATCTTCAGAATGAAGAGGTGAAGAGGGAAGAGCTAAATGATTCATGTATTGTGGAGCCTCCTCCATTAAAAGAAATCCTGGCCGTGGTAAAAAAGAATGGAGATTTAATACAGAACATCTCAACGCAGCTCGGGGTAATTCAGAAGATGTGGTCCTGATAAGGGACGATGTTACAAAGATCCGGGACAGAGTCACAACTATAGGAGCTCTGGAGAATGAAGCTAAAATATCTCAATCTGAAATTTTAACATTATTAAAAAGAACGTGGTGGATCTGGAGGACAGGTCTAGGAGAAGTAATCTGAGAATCTTGGGTCTACCTGAAGGCTCTGAAGAAAAAAATCTTGCCGAAATGATACAGACCTTAATTCAGGAAAAGTTTGGGAAGGATAATTTTTTTCCCCCCTGTTTCTGGTGGAAAGGGCGCACCGGGTTCCAGGGGGGGGGAACCAAAGGGCGCACCGGGTTCCGAGGGGGGGGGGACCAAAGGGCGCACCGGGTTCCAGGGGGGGGGGGAACCAAAGGGCGCACTGAGTTCCAGGGGGGGGGGGACCAAAGGGCGCACCAGGTTCCAGGGAGGGGGGGGAAACCTGTCCCTGGGAGGCAGCCACGGATACTCTTGGCGAAGATACTGACGTCTTGAGATAGGGATACGGTTTTTAGAGATTAGAGATTCAGGAAAAGAGATGCAACTTTTTGGCAGCAAAAAAAAAAAAACGTTTACAGGAGAAGGACATTAAATATTAATTTGTTTATCCAGCAAATCTGCGAATAATATTTAATGGGGAAACTCATTTTTTGATACCTAAGCAGTTTTCTGCATGATTACTTTTTCCTTTTTCTTGTTCTCTTTTTCTATTTTAGATGGCGGTGGGAGAGGGGGAGGGGCGGTCTTAGGTAAGAGATCTGCGCAGTGATGTGGCAGATCAGGATGTGTGGGGGGCTGGGGGATGGGTTGCGATGCGTCTCCTAAGATGTTGGGGTTTGGAATTGATGTATATTATGGGAATCTGTTGGCTGGTTTGATGACAGTTAGAGTTTTCACCTGGAATGTGCGAGGTCTTCAGGATAAGATGAAAAGACAGGCGGTTCTTGACCAGGTCCAGAGACATTTACTTGGTGGAGACTCGTGCTACTGAGGAGTCGGTTTTGCGGCTCGGCAGGGGACGGGCTGCGCAGGCTTATCACTCTACCTTTACTAGTTACCCCGGAGGTGTTACAGTTTTGATTCATAGGGGGTTGAGTTTGTCTGCGAGGCATCCTCTGCCGATAAACAGGGGAGGTTTGTTTTTCTCTATGGGAGACTCTCTGGGACACTGTGTATTTTGGCTTTTGTTTATATTCCCCCCCCCCCCGCCCCCTAGCACGTTATGTGGATGTATGGGGATGGGTTGGAAAAGGGAAAAGAGCTTATTCCTGAGTAAGTAAATCTGGAAACTCGATGTCTAGGATAGATCTGGCCTTGATAAATAAAAACCATCTCAGATTTATTAAATCGATGAAATATGAGGCCAGGTCGCTATCGGACCATGTACCCCTATCTCTTGAATTAACTATGGGGCCTTTATGAGGGGAATTTTTGTTAGTAATATCTCAAATCTAAAAAAGTGATACGGTAAGAAGGAGGGCAAGCTAAAAGAAGCAGCGTTAGTCGCCATGAATGAGTTCTCTAGGAATAAAACTCCAGGAAATAGGGAAACTATGCAGAATGTAGGCCAGGTGTCTGCCGACTTTCTCTAGGAAAAGGCCCAGCAGAGACTCTTCTTTAAGGGACAAAGCGGGGAGACCAGGGAAACTTCTAACGAGGACAAAAAAAAAGAGATAGTCAGTATCCGGTCATCTGAGGGTATAATTATTAAAGAGCAAGAACCTTTTTGAAGCATTTTGCTGAATTATATAAATCAGATAGGGTTATCTCAGATGAAGAGAGAAATTTATATTTGGACTCTCTTTCTCTTCCAGCTCTTACCGATCCTCAGAGGGAGCTATGGCTGTATAACCACTGTGAGGAGAGTCCACTTTGTAGGATTTTGTTGAGTAGATCCACATATGATAATATGTTTACACTATTAGAATCCGGGTTATTATCTAGAGTTCATCAGGATTATAGGGAATATAGAAAGTTACATATTAAGACGTGGAGCACTATTAGAGGTTGGTTGTGGAGCACTATTAGAGGTTGGTTGTGGAGCACTATTAGAGGTTGGTTGTGGAGCACTATTAGAGGTTGGTTGGGGAGCACTATTAGAGGTTGGTTGGGGAGCACTATTAGAGGTTGGTTGTGGAACACTATTAGAGGTTGGTTGTGGAGCACTATTAGAGGTTGGTTGTGGAGCATTATTAGAGGTTGGTTGTGGAGCACTATTAGAGGTTGGTTGTGGAGCACTATTAGAGGTTGGTTGTGGAGCACTATTAGAGGTTGGTTGTGGAGCACTATTAGAGGTTGGTTGTGGAGCACTATTAGAGGTTGGTTGTGGAGCACTATTAGAGGTTGGTTGTGGAGCACTATTAGAGGTTGGTTGTGGAGCACTATTAGAGGTTGGTTGTGGAGCACTATTAGAGGTTGGTTGTGGAGCACTATTAGAGGTTGGTTGTGGAGCACTATTAGAGGTTGGTTGTGGAGCACTATTAGAGGTTGGTTGTGGAGCACTATTAGAGGTTGGTTGTGGAGCACTATTAGAGGTTGGTTGTGGAGCACTATTAGAGGTTGCTTAGGAATAGAGGGATCTCTCCGCTGTACGCCCCTCTGGCATAATTACTATTTACAGGAGTTGGATGATTTAGCTCAAGATAAATACTGGCAAAAAAACTATATTCTGTATTGTGCACAAGTGGTGAGTAATGGAGATATACTTCCTTTTTTTGGAGTGGACACAAAGAGCATATAGTAAATTTATCCTGGTTTAGATATCTACAGTTACGTTCGGCACTTTTCAGTGTAAAGGGGACATTTTTGTTACAGATAGATACTTCTACACCTTTGAATGATTTGATGGGAAATTTGGGGCAGAAGTTTAAAACTTCTAAACTCTATAAAGTGCATCTTGAAGCACTATTTAATGGTATACGTTCCCCAGGACAAAAGGTTTGGGGGATCTGCTTAAAGGATCCAACCAGATGATTGGGGGAAAATAATGACTAATTTAAGATTAGTGTCACACAATTTTAATCATGTTTTGGTTCAATTTTATATCATACACAGAGTATATGTCACACATGTGGGTTGAGAAGTACGTCTAATTGTCCACGGTGGCTGATTATTTACACATGTTTCGGTCTTGTACACAACTAACAGAATATTGGGAGGCAATAGCTAAACTTATTACTCAAAAACTGAAAATAGTGATTCCATATACGGTGGAATGTTGGATCCTGGGTGATTTTTCCGAAATTAATTGTGATAACTATAAAATAATTATTTTGAGTAGGGTTGAGCGAACTGTAAAGTTCGGGTTTGTACCAAACTTTAGGATTTTTGGACCCCGAACCCGAACATTTCAGCAAAAGTTCGGGTTCGGTGTTCGGCGAGTTAATGGCGCTTTTTGAAAGGCTGCAGAGCAGCGAATTAACAAGCGTGCCCTTAGAAGCCATCACAGCCATGCCTACTAATGGCATGGCTGTGATTGGCCAGTGCAGCATGTGACCCGGGCTCTATATAAGCTGGAGTCACGTAGCGCCGCCCGTCACTCTGCTGTTACTAGTGTAGGGAGAGGATACTGCTGCTGTGAGGGAGAGAATAGGACAGAATCTTTAATCTGAAGTGCTTGTTTACTCAGCGATCTACCTAGATTTAGTTGTGTGGGTGCAGTGCACAATTTTTCTACCCTGCCCTGAACCCAGTGACAGAGAAAAATAGCTTTTATCCGTCTGTTAGTTAGGTGGGCGGCTGCGGACATTTTATGCAAGTTCAGTGCACCAGTGCAGCATATGTGCATTTGTGACAGTCAAGTACAAGCTTGAAATACTGCAATTATATTCTGGGTTTAAAAATCACTCATTTTTTGCAAGACCCTACATCTGGTGCCTTTGCTGCATTTGTCACTGTGAAATACAAGTGTTAGATACTGCTGTTATATTCTGGTATTAAAAAAACACCCATTTTGGGAAAGATAATACATTTGCGGCCTTTGTTGCATTTGTGACAGTCAAATACAAACTTTAAATACTGCTGTTATATTCTGGGTTTAAAAAAACACCAATTATTTGCAAGACCCTACATCTGGGGCCTTTGCTGCATTTGTCACAGTCAAATACAACCAGTCAACACTGCATGGTATGTATGGGAAATGAGAACCTTCACAGACAGTCAATACTGCAGTTACATTGTTGGTTGACAAATTAAAAAATTTTGGGACCGTGAAGTAATTGTATAACATTTTTGTGTGACCTCAATAAATGTTTCCTCTTTATGACACCGGCAGTGCCTTACTCTCAGTAAACTTAATTGTTGAGTATTGGCGGTTACATTGTCGCCTGACATAAACCATCTGTTAGTTTGGTCGGTGAACGCAAAGAACGAGGAGAGCATCAAATAAGGGACGTGGCCCCTGTCGTGGTGCTGCTGGTGGAGCTCCTGCTGCAGGGAGAGGACGTGGTCGATCTGTACCAGCTACACGCACAAGTGAAACCCCTTCCTCAGGTACGAGTAGGCGACAGAACCTGCAGCGGTATTTGGTCGGGCCTAATGCGTCTCTACGAATGGTGAGGCCAGAACAAGTACAGGCGATAGTAGATTGGGTGGGAGACAGTGTGAAGGAACTGGATCCACTGTCAGCAACCCAGTCTCCTGCTGAAAGACCACAGTTGGCACCTGCAGCCGATGTCCATCAGTCTTTCACCTCACCCCCTTACAAATCAGCCAAGCAGTCTGAGCCCCAAGTCATGCAGCAGTCTCTTCTGCTTTTTGATGACTCTGTTAGCAGGGTTTCCCTGGGCCATCCACCTAGCCCTGCCCCAGAAGTGGAAGAGATTGAGTGCACCGATGCCCAACCACTTATGTTTCAGGATGAGTACATAGGAGGACCATCGCAGCACGTCTCGGATGAGGACGAAACACAGGTGCCAACTGCTGGGGCTTTCTGCAGTGTGCAGACCGACAACAAGGGCAGGGGTGAAGACTGGGTGGAAGATGATGTGGAGGACGATGAGGTCCTCGAGCCCACATGGAATCAAGGTCATGCAAGTGACCTGTGTAGTGCGGAGGAAGAGGTGGTGGTCACACAGAGCCACCAGCACAGCAGAAGAGGGAGCAGGGTGCAAAAGCGGAGCGGATGTCCTCTAGACAGTACGCCTGCTACTGCCCACCGCAGCAAGGGACCGAGCACACCAAAGCCAGCTCCAAGGAGTTCCCTGGCGTGGCAGTTCTTCAGAGTGGTTTGCAGAGCTATGCAATCAGAGCCTGAAGCGAGGCATAAACGTTCTCAACCTGAGCACAACCTGCATGACCAGCATCTAAGTGCAAAGCACGAGCTGCAGTGGAGTAGACACCTCAAAAACCAAGAAAGGTCTCGGGCTCCTCCTGCTTCCTCTTCTGCTTCCTCTTCGTCTCGGCCTCTTCATCCACCTCTGGAGTGACAGTGGCACCTGCCACCCCGCAAACAGAGGATCTTCCAGCAACACCACCACCTGGGTAACCAAGCATCTCCACAATGTCCCTTGAAAGCGTTCAACTATCTATCTCCCAAACACAGGAGCACCCTGCTGCTGCTTGCCTGTCAGCGCTGCAGCGTAACTTCGACCTTCCCGCTCACCGCCTCATATGCGACATGCCCACCAGGTGGAACTCCACCTTGCACATGCTGGACAGACTGTGCGAGCAGCAGCAGGCCATAGTGGAGTTTCAGCTGCAGCACGCACGGGTCAGTCGCACTGCGGAACAGCACCACTTCACCACCAATGACTGGGCCTCCAGCCAGGGCACAGTTCTGGAGGATGACAAGGTGGAGGATGAGGAGGAGGAACCGTGTTCACAGCAGGGTGGCACCCAGACCAGCTCATGGCCATCACTGGTGCATGGCTGGGGGGATACAGAGGACACAGATGATACACCCCCCACAGAGGGCAGCTTGTCGTTGCCTCTGGGCAGCCTGGCACACATGAGCGATTACATGCTGCAGTGTCTCCGCAACGACCGCCGAGTTGCCCACATTCTAACTTGTGCTGATTACTGGGTGGCCACGCTGCTGGATCCCCGTTACAAGGACAACGTACCGTCCTTAATTCCCTCACTGGAGCGTGATCGTAAGATGCGCGAGTACAAGCGCACGCTGGTAGACGCGCTGCTGGTGGCATTCCCACCTGACAGCGGGGGCACAGTGGAAGCACAAGGTGAAGGCAGAGGACGAGGTCGCCAACGCAGCTGGGGCACCGCCAGCACCTCAGAAGGCAGGGTTAGCATGGCCGACATGTGGAAAAGCTTTGTCAGCACAACAACCAGCACCAGCAGCTGATATGGAACGTCTTAGCAGGAGGCAGCATTTCAGCAACATGGTGGAGCAGTATGTGTGCACACGCCTACACGTACTGAATGACGGGTCTGCCCCCTGCAGCTTCTGGGTCTCCAAATTGGGCACATGGCCTGAGCTTGCCCTGTACCCCTTGGAGGTGCTGGCCTGCCCTGCAGCCGGTGTATTATCTGAACGTGTATTCAGCACGGCAGGGGGCGTCATCACAGACAAGCGCAGCCGCCTGTCCACAGCCAACGTGGACAAGCTCATGTTCATAAAAAAATACCGAAAACGAGTGTTGGCTACCTCGTCCTCCTCCACCGCCGCTTCTACCTACACCGCTTCATCCACCGCCTCCTCAACCTCCTACTCCGTATGGACCTCCACCTCATAAATCAAGATTATTTTTTGTTAATTTTTACGTATTTTATTTTAAGTAATTTCACTATTTTGTCTGATACATTGTTAGGTTACATATCCCACATTTCTGGCTGTGATATACCCCTGCTCTACCTAGTGGACAAGGAAATACATTTCACTAATTTCGTCTGTTACATTCTTGGGTGACATTTTCCAATTTTTGCCGTGAATAAACCCCTGCTCTGCACAGGTGGCAGGGATCTAAATTGCAAAAAATCGTCTGTTACATTCTCAGGTGACATTTTACCAGTTTTGCCGTATACAAAACCCTGCTCTGCATAGGTGACAGGGACCTAATTTTTTGTAAAATTGTCTGTTGAATTGGTGGGTGACATGAACACAGTTTTGCCTTGAATAAACCCCTGCTCTACATAGTTGGCAGGGCCCGAAATTTTTTAAAATCGTCTGTTACATTAATGGGAGACATTAACCCATTTTTGCTGATGAAAAACCCCTGCTCTGCATAGGTGACAGGGACTTAAATTTTTAAAATTTGTCTATAATTGGCCCTTTCATTCGATCCTTCTGCTTTAATAACTTGTCCCACATTTCCGCTACATCCCATTGCAGCCATTGACCTCCCTTGGATGTGGTCTAATTTTCACACGCTCCCTCTCCGGAGTGGAACCCCAATTCGCCGATAACCGTGATCACCATGGTAGGCTCAGAAAAGAACATCGAAAGTTAATAGAGAGGATATCCAAATGGATGGTGGACGTCACAGGTACGTGCGATCAGGCAGAAGTTATCCAGAGTCCACAAAGCGGCAGCAGGGCCTCTCCTGTCTAACGTTTCCAAATCCAAAATACCCCAGTGACATTCCCTATAATTTTTTATTAATCATTCCAATAACAGGGCATCTTAAGAGTCCTGTATTGTTATTTATCGTCACTACCTCACCGAGTCGGGAGTGGGTAATTGCGCCCCCTCCTTAACTTGGATGCTTATGCTTCAATACTTAGTCTTACATTTCCACTCGATCACATTAAATTTCAGCCATTTTCACACGCTCCCTCTCTGGTCTGAAACCGTGATTCCCCTCCACCCGTGATCAGAAAAGAACATCAAAAGTTGATAGAGCAGATATCTAATTGGATAGTGAACATCACGGGGACGTGCGACATGGTGGAGCAGTATGTGTGCACACTCCTACACGAACTGACTGACAGGGGTCAGCCCCTGCAACTTCTGGGTCTCCAAATTGGGCACATGGCCTGAGCTTGCCCTTTACCCCTTGGAGGTGCTGGCCTGCCCTGCAGCCGGTGTATTGTCTGAACGTGTGTTTAGCTCGGCAGGAGGGGGTTATCTCAGGTTATATTTCCCAATGTTTTGGGGTCTACACAAATTTAAACAAAAAATAAAAAACAAAAACAAGTGTTGGCTACCACCTCCTCCTCCTCCACCGCCGCTTCCACCTACACTGCCACATCCACAGCCTCCTCCACCTCCTACTCCATATGGACCTCGTCCTCCCAGATCAAGATTATTTTTTTATTTTTTTACCTATTTTATGTTATTTAAAGTCATTTCCCTATCCACATTTGTTTGCAGAGCACTTGCCATGCTCTTAACCACATTTTGCAGCCCTCTAGCCCTTTTTATGACTCTTTTAGAGCCATTTTAGTGCTCAAAAGTTCGGGTCCCCATTGACTTCAATGGGGTTCGGGGTCAAGTTCGGGTTCCGAACTCAAACTTTTTTGCGAAGTTCGGCCGAACCCTTTCGAACCCGAACATCCAAGTGTCCGCTCAACTCTATTTTGAGTAAAATACTTTTTTGGGCGAGACTTTTAATCACGTGAGGTTGGTTTTCATCAAATATTCCTAGTGTTTATATATGGTGTAAGGGATCGCCTCTTATTTGGGGGTCATTCTCACAGATACGACTTTAGGACACCAGGTTTCAGGTCCAAACCGTGCATTTATTGTGCACACTCCAACCAATACAGGTCATCATGAAGTCGCAGCTTCACCTAACACATGTGACATCCACATAAAATAATAAACACTCGCCCGTCCAGGCTCTAACTAACACAGAGTTTCCTGACTCACCTAAGTCCTTGTTCACACCCTGTGAACACAAGCGGCTTTCTCAGCCAATGTCCCCCAGCCTCCTGGCTGTACAGAGCCCAGTGCGCCCACTGCCTCCAGTCCAGTGTCTCAGCACACATGGGGAATAGTGGTCTCTCAGCCCTCCTGGCTTGGACCACACAGAGCCTCCAGGCCTCTGTCCACAGGCAGCACACTCCCCCCTTACTGACACCCTGGGAGGTGCTTTGTGCCAGCTGATTACTTCCAGCTGGTCTCACCTGTGGTGGAACAGGGGTGTGGACCGAACTATCCACCCCTTCCTTGTCTCTAACCTGAGTGAGACCTGTCACTGTCTCACATATCCCCCCCCTTTGTTCAAGCCCGTGAGGGTGAACACCTGCATAACCACGGGAGGCTGGTGAGAGGGTATCGACCTGGCCTGGACGTGGGGAACAGCCACCCACTCTGCTCTTTGGCTGCTCCCAATATGAACCGGCCCGGATTGGCTTTACAGCCACACTAAGTAACACAGTGTCAGCGAGCACTAGCTGCCGCTGACACAGAAGATTACCGGTTCTTATTTCACCGAGGCCAGGAACCTCGGTGACTAGGGATGAGCGAACTCGAACTGTATAGTTCGGGTTCGTACCGAATTTTGGGGTGTCCGTGACACGGACCCGAACCCGGACATTTTCGTAAAAGTCTGGGTTCGGGTTCGGTGTTCGTCGCTTTCTTGGCGCTTTTGTGACGCTTTCTTGGCGCTTTTTGAAAGGCTGCAAAGCAGCCAATCAACAAGCGTCATACTACTTGCCCCAAGAGGCCGTCACAGCCATACCTACTATTGGCATGGCTGTGATTGGCCAGAGCACCATGTGACCCAGCCTCTATTTAAGCTGGAGTCACATAGCGCCGCCCGTCACTCTGCTCTGATTAGCGTAGGGAGAGGTTGCGGCTGCGACAGTAGGGCGAGATTAGGCAGATTAACTCCTCCAAAGGACTTGATTATTGATCGATCTGCAGCTGTGGGTCATTGAGCTGCTGATACTCAATTGCTCACTGTTTTTAGGCTGCCCAGACCGTTTGTCAGTCACATTTTTCTGGGGTGATCGGCGGCCATTTTGTGTCTTGTGGTGCGCCAGCACAAGCTGCGACCAAGTGCATTTAACCCTCAATGGTGTGGTTGTTTTTTGGCTAAAGCCTACATCAGGGTCAAGCTGTCACACCAAGTGCATTTAACCAGCAATAGTCTGTTCATTTTTTGCCCATATACTACATCAGGGGCAAGCTGCGCCTGTCACCAAGTGCATTTAACCAGCAATAGTGTGGTTAATTTTTGGCCATATCCCAGTCTAATTCTGTCACTAAATCCATACCGGTCACCCAGCGCCTAAATACTAGGCCTCAAATTTATATCCCGCTAAATCTCTCGTTACCGCTGTCCTGTTGTTGCTGGGCAAGTTATTTAGTGTCCGTCAAAGCACATTTTTTGTTCTGGGTTGAAATACAATTCCCAATTTAGCAATTTCATAATTTAGTGTTTTCTGCTATATCAGAGCTATTTGAAATCTATCCCTAAAAGGGTATATAATATTCAAGGTGCACATAGGGTCATTCAGAATAACTTCACACACACGCTACTGTGTATTTCCAAGTCTAATTCTGTCAGTAAATCCATACCGGTCACCCAGCGCCTAAATACTAGGCCTCAAATTTATATCCCGCTGAATTTGAATACAATACATTGGGCCAAATAATATTTTTGTTGTTGTGGTGAACGATAACAATGAGGAAAACATCTAGTAAGGGACGCGGACGTGGACATGGTCGTGGTGGTGTTAGTGGACCCTCTGGTGCTGGGAGAGGACGTGGCCGTTCTGCCACATCCACACGTCCTAGTGTACCAACTACCTCAGGTCCCAGTAGCCGCCAGAATTTACAGCGATATATGGTGGGGCCCAATGCCGTTCTAAGGATGGTAAGGCCTGAGCAGGTACAGGCATTAGTCAATTGGGTGGCCAACAGTGGATCCAGCACGTTCACATTATCTCCCACCCAATCTTCTGCAGAAAGCGCACAGATGGCGCCTGAAAACCAAGCCCATCAGTCTGTCACATCACCCCCATGCATACCAGGGAAACTGTCTCAGCCTCAAGTTATGCAGCAGTCTCTTATGCTGTTTGAAGACTCCGCTGGCAGGGTTTCCCAAGGGCATCCACCTAGCCCTTCCCCAGCGGTGAAAGACATAGAATGCACTGACGCACAACCACTTATGTTTCCTGATGATGAGGACATGG
This sequence comes from Bufo gargarizans, assembly GCF_014858855.1. Lineage (NCBI taxonomy): Eukaryota > Metazoa > Chordata > Amphibia > Anura > Bufonidae > Bufo > Bufo gargarizans. The sequence continues at coordinate 129,248 of NW_025334643.1, read as the reverse complement.
GAATACCACCTCAGCATGTCTCTGATGATGACGAAACACAGGTGCCAACTGCTGCGTCTTTCTGCAGTGTGCAGACTAAACAGGAGGTCAGGGATCAAGACTGGGTGGAAGACGATGCAGGGGACGATGAGGTCCTAGACCCCACATGGAATGAAGGTCGTGCCACTGACTTTCACAGTTCGGAGGAAGAGGCAGTGGTGAGACCGAGCCAACAGCGTAGCAAAAGAGGGAGCAGTGGGCAAAAGCAGAACACCCGCCGCCAAGAGACTCCGCCTGCTACTGCCCGCCGCCATCTGGGACCGAGCACCCCAAAGGCAGCTTCAAGGAGTTCCCTGGCATGGCACTTCTTCAAACAATGTGCTGACGACAAGACCTGAGTGGTTTGCACGCTGTGCCATCAGAGCCTGAAGCGAGGCATTAACGTTCTGAACCTGAGCACAACCTGCATGACCAGGCACCTGCATGCAAAGCATGAACTGCAGTGGAGTAAACACCTTAAAACCAAGGAAGTCACTCAGGCTCCCCCTGCTACCTCTTCTGCTGCTGCCGCCTCGGCCTCTTCTGCTGCTGCCACCTCGGCCTCTTCTGCTGCTGCCGCCTCGGCCTCTTCTGCTGCTGCCGCCTCGGCCTCTTCTGCTGCTGCCGCCTCGGCCTCTTCTGCTGCCGCCGCCTCGGCCTCTTCCTCCGCCTCTGGAGGAACGTTGGCACCTGCCGCCCAGCAAACAGGGGATGTACCACCAACACCACCACCACCTCCGTCACCAAGCATCTCAACCATGTCACACGCCAGCGTTCAGCTCTCCAGCTCACAAACATTTGAGAGAAAGCGTAAATTCCCACCTAGCCACCCTTGATCCCTGGCCCTGAATGCCAGCATTTCTAAACTACTGGCCTATGAAATGCTGTCATTTAGGCTGGTGGACACAGACAGCTTCAAACAGCTCATGTCGCTTGCTGTCCCACAGTATGTTGTTCCTAGCCGCCACTACTTCTCCAAGAGAGCCGTGCCTTCCCTGCACAACCAAGTATCCGATAAAATCAAGTGTGCACTGCGCAACGCCATCTGTGGCAAGGTCCACCTAACCACAGATACGTGGACCAGTAAGCACGGCCAGGGACGCTATATCTCCCTAACTGCACACTGGGTAAATGTAGTGGCAGCTGGGCCCCAGGCGGAGAGCTGTTTGGCGCACGTCCTTCCGCCGCCAAGGATCGCAGGGCAATATTCTTTGCCTCCTGTTGCCTCCTCCTCCTACTCGGCTTCCTCCTCCTCTTCTTCCACCTGCTCATCCAGTCAGCCACACACCTTCACCACCAACTTCAGCACAGCCCGGGGTAAACGTCAGCAGGCCATTCTGAAACTCATATGTTTGGGGGACAGGCCCCACACCGCACAGGAGTTGTGGCGGGGTATAGAACAACAGACCGACGAGTGGTTGCTGCCGGTGAGCCTCAAGCCCGGCCTGGTGGTGTGTGATAATGGGCGAAATCTCGTTGCAGCTCTGGGACTAGCCAATTTGACGCACATCCCTTGCTTGGCGCATGTGCTGAATTTGGTGGTGCAGAAGTTCATTCACAACTACCCCGACATGTCAGAGCTGCTGCATAAAGTGCGGGCCGTCTGTTCGCGCTTCCGGCGTTCACATCCTGCTGCTGCTCGCCTGTCTGCGCTACAGCGTAACTTCGGCCTTCCCGCTCACCGCCTCATATGCGACGTGCCCACCAGGGGGAACTCCACCTTGCACATGCTGGACAGACTGTGCGAGCAGCAGCAGGCCATAGTGGAGTTTCAGCTGCAGCACGCACGGGTCAGTCGCACTACAGAACAGCACCACTTCACCACCAATGACTGGGCCTCCATGCGAGACCTGTGTGCCCTGTTGCGCTGTTTCGAGTACTCCACCAACATGGCCAGTGGCGATGACACCGTTATCAGCGTTACAATACCACTTCTATGTCTCCTTGAGAAAACACTTAGGGCGATGATGCAAGAGGAGGTGGCCCAGGAGGAGGAGGAGGAGGAGGAGGAAGAGGGGTCATTTTTAGCACTTTCAGGCCAGTCTCTTCGAAGTGACTCAGAGGGAGGTTTTTGGCAACAGCAGAGGCCAGGAACAAATGTGGCCAGACAGGGCCCACTACTGGAGGACGACGAGGAGGAGGTGGAGGAGGAGGAGGAGGATGAAGCATGGTCACAGCGGGGTGGCACCCAACGCAGCTCGGGTCCATCACTGGTGCGTGGCTGGGGGGAAAGGCAGGACGATGACGATACGCCTCCCACAGAGGACAGCTTGTCCTTACCCCTGGGCAGCCTGGCACACATGAGCGACTACATGCTGCAGTGCCTGCGCAACGACAGCAGAGTTGCCCACATTTTAACCTGTGCGGACTACTGGGTTGCCACCCTGCTGGATCCACGCTACAAAGACAATGTGCCCACCTTACTTCCTGCACTGGAGCGTGATAGGAAGATGCGCGAGTACAAGCGCACGTTGGTAGACGCGCTACTGAGAGCATTCCCAAATGTCACAGGGGAACAAGTGGAAGCCCAAGGCCAGGGCAGAGGAGGAGCAAGAGGTCGCCAAGGCAGCTGTGTCATGGCCAGCTCCTCTGAGGGCAGGGTTAGCATGGCAGAGATGTGGAAAACTTTTGTCAACACGCCACAGCTTACTGCACCACCACCTGATACGCAACGTGTTAGCAGGAGGCAACATTTCACTAACATGGTGGAACAGTACGTGTGCACACCCCTCCACGTACTGACTGATGGTTCGGCCCCATTCAACTTCTGGGTCTCTAAATTGTCCACGTGGCCAGAGCTAGCCTTTTATGCCTTGGAGGTGCTGGCCTGCCCGGCAGCCAGCGTTTTGTCTGAACGTGTATTCAGCACGGCAGGGGGCGTCATTACAGACAAACGCAGCCGCCTGTCTACAGCCAATGTGGACAAGCTGACGTTCATAAAAATGAACCAGGCATGGATCCCACAGGACCTGTCCGTCCCTTGTCCAGATTAGACATTAACTACCTCCCCTTAACCATATATTATTGGACTCCAGGGCACTTCCTCATTCAATCCTATTTTTATTTTCATTTTACCATTATATTGCGAGGCTACCCAAAGTTGAATGAACCTCTCCTCTGTCTGGGTGCCGGGGCCTAAATATATGCCAATGGACTGTTCCAATGTTGGGTGACGTGAAGCCTGATTCTCTGCTATGACATGCAGACTAATTCTCTGCTGACATGAAGCCAGATTGTCTGTTACGGGACCTCTCTCCTCTGCCTGTGTGCTAGGCCTAAATATATGCCAATGGACTGTTCCAATGTTGGGTGACGTGAAGCCTGATTCTCTGCTATGACATGCAGACTAATTCTCTGCTGACATGAAGCCAGATTGTCTGTTACGGGACCTCTCTCCTCTGCCTGGGTGCTGGGCCTAAATTTATGAAAATGGACTCTTACAGTGGTGGGTGACGCGAAGCCTGATTCTCTGCTATGACATGCAGACTGATTCTCTGCTGACCTGAAGCCAGATCCTCTGTTACGGGACCTCTCTGCCTGGGTGCTGGGCCTAAATTTATGAAAATGGACTCTTACAGTGGTGGGTGACGTGAAGCCTCATTCTCTGCTATGACATGCAGACTGATTCTCTGCTGACATGAAGCCAGATTGTCTGTTACGGGACCTCTCTCCTCTGCCTGGGTGCTGGGCCTAAATTTATGACAATGGACTGTTGCAGTGGTGGGTGACGCGAAGCCTGATTCTCTGCTATGACATGCAGACTGATTCTCTGCTGACATGAAGCCAGATTGTCTGTTACGGGACCTCTCTCCTCTGCCTGTGTGCTGGGCCTAAATATATGCCAATGGACTGTTGCAGTGGTGGCTGACGTGAAGCCTGATTCTCTGCTATGACATGCAGACTGATTCTCTGCTGACATGAAGCCAGATTCTGTTACGGGACCTCTCTCCTCTGCCTGTGTGCTGGGCCTAAATATATGCCAATGGACTGTTGCAGTGGTGGCTGACGTGAAGCCTCATTCTCTGCTATGACATGCAGACTGATTCTCTGCTGACATGAAGCCAGATTGTCTGTTACGGGACCTCTCTCCTCTGCCTGTGTGCTAGGCCTAAATATATGCCAATGGACTGTTGCAGTGGTGGGTGACGTGAAGCCTCATTCTCTGCTATGACATGCAGACTAATTCTCTGCTGACATGAAGCCAGATTGTCTGTTACGGGACCTCTCTCCTCTGCCTGGGTGCTGGGCCTAAATTTATGAAAATGGACTGTTACAGTGGTGGGTGACGTGAAGCCTGATTCTCTGCTATGACATGAAGACTGATTCTCTGCTGACATGAAGCCAGATTGTCTGTTACGGGACCTCTCTCCTCTGCCTGTGTGCTAGGCCTAAATATATGCCAATGGACTGTTGCAGTGGTGGCTGACGTGAAGCCTCATTCTCTGCTATGACATGCAGACTAATTCTCTGCTGACATGAAGCCAGATTCTCTGTTACGGGACCTCTCTCCTCTGCCTGGGTGCTGGGCCTAAATATATGCCAATGGACTGTTGCAGTGGTGGCTGACGTGAAGCCTCATTCTCTGCTATGACATGCAGACTGATTCTCTGCTGACATGAAGCCAGATTCTCTGTTACGGGACCTCTCTCCTCTGCCTGTGTGCTGGGCCTAAATATATGCCAATGGACTGTTGCAGTGGTGGCTGACGTGAAGCCTGATTCTCTGCTATGACATGAAGACTGATTCTCTGCTGACATGAAGCCAGATTGTCTGTTACGGGACCTCTCTCCTCTGCCTGGGTGCTGGGCCTAAATATATGCCAAAGGACTGTTGCAGTGGTGGCTGAAGTGAAGCCTGATTCTCTGCTATGACATGCAGACTGATTCTCTGCTGACATGAAGCCAGATTGTCTGTTACGGGACCTCTCTCCTCTGCCTGTGTGCTGGGCCTAAATATATGCCAATGGACTGTTCCAATGTTGGGTGACGTGAAGCCTGATTCTCTGCTATGACATGAAGACTGATTCTCTGCTGACATGAAGCCAGATTGTCTGTTACGGGACCTCTCTCCTCTGCCTGTGTGCTGGGCCTAAATATCTGACAATGGACTGTTGCAGTGGTGGCTGACGTGAAGCCTGATTCTCTGCTATGACATGAAGACTGATTCTCTGCTGACATGAAGCCAGATTGTCTGTTACGGGACCTCTCTCCTCTGCCTGGGTGCTGGGCCTAAATATATGCCAATGGACTGTTGCAGTGTTGGCTGAAGTGAAGCCTGATTCTCTGCTATGACATGCAGACTGATTCTCTGCTGACATGAAGCCAGATTGTCTGTTACGGGACCTCTCTCCTCTGCCTGTGTGCTGGGCCTAAATATATGCCAATGGACTGTTCCAATGTTGGGTGACGTGAAGCCTGATTCTCTGCTATGACATGAAGACTGATTCTCTGCTGACATGAAGCCAGATTGTCTGTTACGGGACCTCTCTCCTCTGCCTGTGTGCTGGGCCTAAATATATGCCAATGGACTGTTGCAGTGGTGGGTGACGTGAAGCCTGATTCTCTGCTATGACATGCAGACTGATTCTCTGCTGACATGAAGCCAGATTGTCTGTTACGGGACCTGTCTCCTCTGCCTGGGTGCTGGGCCTAAATATATGCCAATGGACTGTTGCAGTGGTGGCTGACGTGAAGCCTGATTCTCTGCTATGACATGCAGACTAATTCTCTGCTGACATGAAGACAGATTCTCTGTTACGGGACCTCTCTCCTCTGCCTGTGTGCTGGGCCTAAATATATGCCAATGGACTGTTGCAGTGGTGGCTGACGTGAAGCCAGATTCTCTGCTATGACATGCAGACTAATTCTCTGCTGACATGAAGCCAGATCCTCTGTTACGGGACCTCTCTCCTCTGCCTGGGTGCTGGGCCTAAATATATGAAAATGGACTCTTACAGTGGTGGGTGACGTGAAGCCTGATTCTCTGCTATGACATGAAGACTGATTCTCTGCTGACATGAAGCCAGATTCTCTGTTACGGGACCTCTCTCCTCTGCCTGGGTGCTGGGCCTAAATATATGCCAATGGACTGTTGCAGTGGTGGGTGACGTGAAGCCTCATTCTCTGCTATGACATGCAGACTAATTCTCTGCTGACATGAAGCCAGATTCTCTGTTACGGGACCTCTCTCCTCTGCCTGGGTGCTGGGCCTAAATATATGCCAATGGACTGTTGCAGTGGTGGCTGACGTGAAGCCTCATTCTCTGCTATGACATGCAGACTGATTCTCTGCTGACATGAAGCCAGATTCTCTGTTACGGGACCTCTCTCCTCTGCCTGGGTGCTGGGCCTAAATATATGCCAATGGACTGTTGCAGTGGTGGCTGACGTGAAGCCTGATTCTCTGCTATGACATGCAGACTAATTCTCTGCTGACATGAAGCCAGATTCTCTGTTACAGGACCTCTCTCCTCTGCCTGGGTTCTGGGGCCTAAATATCTGAGAATGGACTGTTCCAGTGGTGGGTGACGGGAAGCCAGATTCTCTGCTATGGGACCTCTCTCCAATTGATTTTGGTTAATTTTTATTTATTTAATTTTTATTTTAATTCATTTCCCTATCCACATTTGTTTGCAGGGGATTTACCTACATGTTGCTGCCTTTTGCAGCCCTCTAGCCCTTTCCTGGGCTGTTTTACAGCCTTTTTAGTGCCAAAAAGTTCGGGTCCCCATTGACTTTGGGACGAAGTTCGGATCGGGTTCGGATCCCGAACCCGAACATTTTCGGGAAGTTCGGCCGAACTTCTCGAACCCGAACATCCAGGTGTTCGCTCAACTCTATCGGTGACACGTACCTTCCCTTTGTTCTGCAAGACCCACGCCAGCAGAGCTTGGTTTATCACCAAAACCAACATCTTGCCTAACCGAAACTGCCTAAAGGCCTCATGTGCCCAGCCCATTGCCAGATACTCTTTTCTTACTTTTTCCCGAGTGATAATGATGCGCTGTCGTATATTTTGATCTCTTTCTCTTTTTAGATCCTCTGGCTCCTGTACATGCGCCTCACGTCCTTTCTTGGACTGCTGCAGCTCTTGACTGAACTGCTCCCAGTCATGGTCATATCCCGACACTTTCTCCTTTGCTTTGCAGGGCTCCTTCAGCAAAGCATGCTTGCCCCTACTCGCTTCTTTTACGTGCATCTGGGTCACTTCTTCCTTCTTTCCAGCAGTAGTTACCCCAGCTACTATGGCAGTTTTAGAGACCTCTGCTTCTTTAGCGGCTTTTTCCACTTCGGCCGCGGCTCCCTTTGGCTTAACTTTGGTCTCTGTAGCACCTGGGGACTTCACGTCAACCAACACATCGGCCTTAACTTTTTCAGTCTTTGTCTTCTTGAAGTCTCCAGTCTCTTTGACCGCCTTCTCATCCTTCTCGAACATGGCACCATACACTTGCCCTGTTAACCCCTCCCCCTCTTTCTCATCGAGGCAGGAGGCACCAGGGTCTTCAGCAGACTCCTCATCTTCTGTCATTTTCTCCAGAGGCTCACCCAGGACACTGTTCTCCTTTTGTGGAGGAGTCAGGAGATACAGCCCATTGTAATAGCCCGGATCCGAAAACTGATCGTTCACCTCCTCGTACTTCTTCCCCAGCAGCCTGCTGGCTATTTGGAAGGCCTTGTATGCAGAGGGGACATCTTCCAGGCCTAGGCTACACGCTACCACGGGTCTGTGGTCTTCGGCATCCACATCAGCCCCATCAACTGGTTTAGCAGAAGCATCTTCCATCTTCTCTGCCACAGCCAGCACCACAGTGCCACCCTCTCCAGTCCCATTTTTAACAGGCTCTGGCTTCTTGACGTCTTCCAGAGAACTCTCCTCTTCAGGTTTCTCACCTTCTACCTGCTGCTCGAGAGCACACTTAGATTTCTCCAACTCATCTTTTAAGCTCATGAGATTTTCAGTCTCTGCTCTGAGTTGCTTGTTCAGCCTCTCCAATTCAGCATGCTCCTCAAGCGCTTCTTCCAGGGCTTTAGCCAAGGAGAGGGCCTTGGTCTCCTTTTCCCAAGCATCAGTCTCTGTTTGGTCAAGATTTTTCACCATATCGACCCGAGATGTATTTCTCTTCAGCTACGAGCCAGTCCCACTTCTCCTGTTTCTTCGCTGGATTAGACATAACTTGCTTCTGGTGGTCCAGGTCCACCATCAGATCATCCAATCCTGAAGTTTGTTCTTGGTTTTCTCCACCTTTTTGTAAGTCACACTCTGTTTCTCCAGGCGCTGAACCACCAACTCCTTGTTTTTCAGCAGTTTCTTTTCAGCTTTTTGCACAAGCTTGTGGGAAGTGCCCCACTTTTGGGCCTCCGGTTCCAGCTGCTCCTTGCTCGGCTCTGCTGCAGCAGATATAGGAGTATCACCATTCTCTTTCTGGCTCTCCTTCTTTGCCCTTTTTGAAACCTTCTTCAGTTGCTCTCTGAAGACAGCTAGTCCCGTCTCTAACGTTTCTAGGGAGCGTGAGGAGATAGAGAGATCATCCTCCTGTTTGCAGCTGTACTGTTGTGTCAGGTCACCTACAACTGTCTGGATATGGGCTTCAGAACCTAGGCTGACGTCACCCGACTTAATTCTCATCTCATCAGATATAACGGTCTGGTTGCTACTAGTAACCACCTTTGTTTCACAGGACCTTGACATAGTAGCTTCACTCTCTGGGTCGGTCACAGCACATACGTCACCTATACCGCTCGTGTCATTATTAATTCTGACCTCTAGGGGCACCGATGAGCTAATCGCCACCTGGGACACTTCCTTAGTAACCGACCAACATTGTGGAGACTGCATTTCCACCTCTGGTACGTGCGGTACACCCTCTAACCCGACCATATTTTCCTGCACCTTCAAACACTGAGCTGGAGCTGGGCTTTGCTCCACACTACTTATGTCTTCAAACCTTTTGATTACGTCATATCGCGCTTCATGAAACATAGCAGATGCAGAAAATAAAGTTTCATCATCATTTACATTTTCACCACCAGGGGGCGCTTCTCCCCTGACCACAACCTGCAACGGAAAAGACATATCACTGTCACCACATATTTCATATGACATCATATTTTACTTATGCATTTCGTCACCACTTTTGTCACCATCACCTTGCACTTGACCAACACCTTTGTTTCCAATGGTCAATATTCTTTCCCCATGCAGGTCAAAGTGCAGCTCCCTTAGATCCTCACTTAAAGGGACAGGTACAGGTTCTGCAGGAGTTTCGTCACTATCTGCAGAAGTGTCTACCTTACCCCACAGCAATAAACCGATATCACGGCCCAGCACTCCCTCCTGCATGAGCGTATCTGTAACATCAAGTTCATCAGTCTCTGTTCTCATTGGAGTCTCACGCTCAGTGAAAATCAGCGGATAGTCCTTATCCGCACGACTGTCCAGCACCTTTATTATTTTACCAGTCTCAGGTTTCAATATTGTGCTGCCCCTTACCCGGGCTAGCCTGGGATCCCGGATCCTTGTCATCCCAAAACTAGCTTTGGTCATGGTCAACTGAGGAAACACAGAAGCCTTCTCCCCTGCAGGTCTCTGCGAGGGAGCAATCACAGCCGGCTTATCCACCTGTCCAGACACTGCTTTTTTCATCGAGTCACATATTTTTGTAGCAGTTTCTCGACTGGGTGTCTTACCCCATACCGGCCCAGCAGGTATCAACTGCCGACGACTCACTGTAATGGGGTCTGCCACACAATCGACAAAAACATTCTTACCCCCTGATGCCAGGGGTTTGGCAGTCTTGGGAGCCGAGAACATTCTAGGGACATCTCCACCGAGATCATCACCCTTCTTCCGGACTTTGGAAGACTGCCCCTGGTTCCTGGTACCACGATCACCTGCAGACTCCGTGATGCAACCGTTGCTGCTGGAAACGCCCTGGCCTTGAATCCAGACTTTTTCTGGACGGTCATTCCAGCCGCACCCTTTAGAATCTTGTGCACAGTCGCAGGGAAGATATGCACTCCTGAGAACCGCACCGCTCTCCACCTCTTTGTCTTCCCGAAGGTTGCCCTTGGCAACGGCATATCTTTGCTTTTTATCAGGAACTCCGCTCCACAATGGAAAGTCCTTGCCCAGTACAAATTCCACTTCCAGTGTCTCACATTTTAACAGCTCCCATTGCACAGAGCCATAGTCCGTCACAAAGGTCAGTGACACTGTAGTTTTTGTCTCTGGCCCCCTTGTTACAAAGTCCAGAATTACAGGCAGGACCCGAGACACTTGCTGGCGGGATTCTAGAATGACCCCCAGCGGGATTCCCCCGATCACTAAATCGCAGGATTTCTCCCACGGGCTATACCATTTTGCAGCCATTTCCACTGATCAGTCTCTTGTACTGGGCTTCTGGCCCTTTAAATTCTGCACTGTTTGCACCACCGAAAAAATGTCCAGATTAACACCAGTAGTCCCTGCTCCTGCAAACTAGCAGGGACACCTGCCCGCATCCGACACCAATTGTAAGGGATCGCCTCTTATTTGGGGGTCATTCTCACAGATACGACTTTAGGACACCAGGTTTCAGGTCCAAACCATGCATTTATTGCGCACACTCCAACCAATACAGGTTATCATGAAGTTGCTACATAGATACAATCAGGAGATACCTGACACTTGCTGGAGATGCGGACAGGGGGTTGGGAATTACGAGCATTTGTGGTTTTCCTGTTCAACGCTCTCATCATTCTGGGAGGGCATCAGCAGAATCATAAACAAAATTTTTGACTCTGAAATTAAGTTGTCCATCAACATGGTCCTTTTTAATATACATAATGCTCATCAACATTGTGTGAAGTCTGACCTGTGCTCGTTCATTCTGAATGCAGCTAAGTTATTGATCCCAAGGAGATGGCTCCAGAAAAATCCACCCACTTTAGGAGATTGGTTTGTGGAGTTTAGTAAGGTTTGTGATTTTGAGAAGAGAAGGTGGTACTCAGTTCATAAGCCGGAAAAATTTCACAAGGTTTGGGAAAAGTGGCTTCAAGCTATAAAGAATGATAACATCAATTCTCTTCTATAATGTCAGGGATTTTATTGTTCACTATACGAGATAGGGACATCCACTTTGTTCTGCTAATGTCCATTTCCCCTCCCCTCCCTTCCTTCCTTTCCCATCCTACCTTTCTTTTTTGATGTACTTATTTGTTTTCCAATTTGTATGTACAAAATGCTATATACCTGGGTATATTTGTTATTCTTATTTCTATATATTTGTCTCAAGAATGGAATGACGTAATTCCAGTATTGAATATTTGTACTGATTAACATATGATTATACTTTTGTTGATGTGTAAAAAAGAGAATTTATATATTTTAAGGAAAAAAATCAATAAAATTATAATTTACACAGGTTATCATGAAGTCGCAGCTTCACCTAACACATGTGACATCCACATAAAATAATAAACACTCGCCCGGCTAGGCTCTAACTAACACAGAGTTTCCTGACTCACCTAAGTCCTTGTTCACACCCTGTGAACACAAGCGTCTTTCTCAGCCAATGTCCCCCAGCCTCCTGGCTGTACAGAGCCCAGTACGCCCACTGCCTCCAGTCCAGTGTCTCAGCACACATGGGGAATAGTGGTCTCTCAGCCCTCCTGGCTTGGACCACACAGAGCCTCCAGACCTCTGTCCACAGGCAACACACTCCCCCCTTGCTGACACCCTGGGAGGTGCTTTGTGCCAGCCTGATTACTTCCAGCTGGTCTTACCTGTGGTGGAACAGGGGTGTGGACCGAACTATCCACCCCTTCCTTGCCTCTAACATGCGTGAGACCTGTCACTGTCTCACAATGGTTAAATCTGGTTAATACGATTAAGAGATATGAATTTTTTTTATACAAACAAAGAAATATTGAGGAGAAATGGAATAAGATATGTAGAATTTGGAAGTCTTAAGTCTTCCTGCTTTCACCCCACAGTCATCCCTTCTACGTCTTGGACCTTGGAAGGGATAGCAGACGCATCGCAAGGAAGGGGGGGGGGGTTTGGGGTAAAAATTAGAAATTTCATGATGTTAAAGATCAAGTTGTATGGAAAATAATTTAGTATTTTTCTTTGTCAATAAATAAATTCCTGCACTTCACACTTTGTTGTTGTTCTGTGTCCAAGGGAGGAAGTTGTGAAATGCTCTGCTGGCGAGTATTGTGGTTTTACTTACAACATAAATGACAACAGAGTAATATACCAACGAAAAATGCATAAAACGTAAAATAGATGAATCGAAAGTTATGATGAACAGATTTTGTATTAACCCACATTTTTAATGCTGTGGTGAGGCGTGTTTAACCCCCTCAGGACCGCTGTACGCAGGATTGCATCCTGGCGGCGGCCCTGCTATTCTGGGTGGACGCATATATACGCGTCCTCTCGCGAGAGGCGAGATTTCCTGTGAACGCGCGCACTCAGGCGGGCGCGTTCACAGGATCGGAAGGTAAGCGAGTGGATCTCCAGCCTGCCAGTGGCGGGCCATTTTTTTGGCCCTCACGGAATCCAAATGCGTAAATTTTTTTAGACATTTATATTCCAGACTTCTTCTCGCGCTTTAGGGCCCCTAAAATGCCAGGGCAGTATAAATACCCCACATGTGACCCCATTTCGGAAAGAAGACTCCCCAAGGTATTCTGTGAGGGGCATATGGAGTCCATGAAAGATTGACATTTTTGTCCCAAGTTAGCGGAAAGGGAGACTTTGTGAGAAAATACAAAAAAAAAAACAATTTCCGCTAACTTGTGCCCAAAAAAATAAATTTCAATGAACTCGCCATGCCCCTCATTGAATACCTTGGGGTGTCTTCTTTCCAAAATGGGGTCACATATGGGGTATTTATACTGCCCTGGCTTTTTAGGGGCCCGAAAGCGTGAGAAGAAGTCTGGGATCCAAATGTCAAAAAATGCCCTCCTAAAAGGAATTTGGGCCGCTTTGCGCATCTAGGCTGCAAAAAAGTGTCACACATGTGGTATCGCCGTACTCAGGAGAAGTTGGGCAATGTGTTTTTGGGTGTCATTTTACATATACCCATGCTGGGTGAGATAAATATCTTGGTCAGATGCCAACTTTGTATAAAAAAATGGGAAAAGTTGTCTTTTGCCAAGATATTTCTCTCACCCAGCATGGGTATATGTAAAATGACACCCCAAAACACATTCCCCAACTTCTCCTGAGTACGGCGATACCACAAATGTGACACTTTTTTGCCGCCTAGGTGGGCAAAGGGGCCCACATTCCAAAGAGCACCTTTAGGATTTCACAGGTCATTTTTTACACATTTTGATTTCAAACTACTTCGCACACATTAGGGCCCCTAAAATGCAGGGCAGTATAACTACCCAACAAGTGACCCCATTTTGGAAAGAAGACACCCCAAGGTATTCCGTGCGGGGCATGGCGAGTTCCTAGATCTGTTTATTTTTTGTCACAAGTTAGCGGAAAATGATGATGATTTTTTTTTTTTTTTTCTAACAAAGTCTCATATTCCACTAACTTGTGACAAAAAATTAAAAATTCTAGGAACTCGCCATGCCCCTCACGGAATACCTTGGGGTGTCTTCTTTCCAAAATGGGGTCACTTGTGGCGTAGTTATACTGCCCTGACATTTTAGGGGCCCTAATGTGTGCGAAGTAGTTTAAAATCAAAATGTGTAAAAAATGACCTGTGAAATCCTAAAGGTGCTCTTTGGAATGTGGGCCCCTTTGCCCACCTAGGCTGCAAAAGAGTGTCAATCATGTGGTATCGCCGTACTCAGGAGAAGTTGGGCAATGTGTTTTGGGGTGTCATTTTACATATACCCATGCTGGGTGAGAGAAATATCTCAGCAAAAGACAACTTTTCCCATTTTTTTATACAAAGTTGGCACTTGACCAAGATATTTATCTCACCCAGCATGGGTATATGTAAAATGACACCCCAAAACACATTCCCCAACTTCTCCTGAGTACGGCGATACCACAAATGTGACACTTTTTTGCCGCCTAGGTGGGCAAAGGGGCCCACATTCCAAAGAGCACCTTTAGGATTTCACCGGCCATTTTTTACAGATTTTGATTTCAAACTTCTTCTCACACATCTGGGCCCCTAAAATGCCAGGGCAGTATAACTACCCCACAAGTGACCCCATTTTGGAAAGAAGACACCCCAAGGTATTTCATGATGGGCACAGTGAGTTCATGGAAGTTTTTATTTTTTGTCACAAGTTAGTGGAATATGAGACTTTGTAAGAAAAAAAAAAATGAAAAAAAAATCATAATTTTCTGCTAACTTGTGACAAAAAATAAAAAGTTCTATGAACTCACTATGCCCATCAGTGAATACCTTAGGGTGTCTACTTTCCGAAATGGGGTCATTTGTGGGGTTTTTCTACTGTCTGGGCATTGTAGAACCTCAGGAAACATGACAGGTGCTCAGAAAGTCAGAGCTGCTTCAAAAAGCGGAATTTCACATTTTTGTACGATAGTTTGTAAACGCTATAACTTTTACCCAAACCATTTTTTTTTTCCCATTTATTAGTGAGAAGAAAAGGAGGTAAAATTCATTTGGGTGGTAAGTTGCATGACCGAGCAATAAACGGTGAAAGTAGTGTAGTGCAGAAGTGTAAAAAGTGGCCTGGTCATTAAGGGTGTTTCAGCTAGGGGGGCTGAGGTGTTTAACTGATACAAGGGAACATCATCCACAGTGTCATCCAGTCTGTAGAAACTGCATCCCATCCATTAAAAAGTTGGATACAGCGGACACTCTTCCATTTCTACGGCCGTCTTTAGGTTCTACAATGAGCAATGAGTAGCAAGATTCGAGGGCATCGGAAAATCCTAGGGTTTTCATAGATTTGGGGTTTAGTCTCATAGAAAATGACCAACCCAACTATGTCACTAGTATACAGATGTGTCCTTCCTTCTTTCTCTTCTGTGATGGACACGTCCTGACTCCTGATATACATATTATTATTATAATTTTGCAATATTATGTCAGGAGATGTCTATGATCTATGTCTATATGCAGGCATCCACCGGTTCTGTTTTAAATTGCAAACTGTCACAATATTGTATTGAATTGGTTTCATGAAAAACTGTTCTTAACCCAATTATAGGTAAAGGGATTGTGTCATCTCAGACCCTGCTGGCACATCACTAGGACACGCCATCAAAGTCAGACAGGTGAGGCTTCCACCTTTGGGACCCATCCCCAGAAAAGGGCTTCTGCTGCACAAGCGTGGCCACCCTTCTTCTGTATCTAACGCTACCTATAATAGTGATAAAAAGAACCTATAGAAACGACCTGTCAGGGCCACATAAGGACTATACCAAACCTACAACCTGCACACGCCTGCCCCGGTCAGGAAACTACACTCGGCCATTTATTAGCAGAGAATCGTTATTAAATGTATACAGTAAAAGACACACAATGGAGTCAACAAGATTCAATAGAATAAAACAAACAGAGGGACTTTCCCTGAGGAAGCCATCTGGCGAAATGCGTTGGGTAAGTGGGGGCACTGGGATGGGTAATGTGGCTGTAACATTGTTTTTTGAACTGTTGAGGAGCTTTGTGACTCTTTTTGGTCTCCTTGACAAGACTATCATATACTTTAGTTGATCAAATAGTTAGCACTTGTAGCTTTTGTGTTGGAGATCTTTTGGCATGTCATTTAGTATTTAACCAGCATTTTGGAAGATTACCGTATTTTTCGCCCTATAAGAAGCACTTTTTTCCCCCCAAACGTGGGGTAAAATGGCAGTGCGTCTTATGGGGCGAATGCTGCCATTTTACACTAATACATCGCCGGCCACGATGCTGCACCTCACTCACTACGTCACGCGCCCGCTCCGCCTGTTTCATTCATAAAGTGAGAGGAGCAGGCGCGTGATGTAGTGAGTGACGTTACGCTGCCGCCGGCCGGCCTGCTACGGGAGATTCAAGTGAGTACCATGTGGATTGCGAATCTGCTTCAGAGGATTTCTATAGTTTAACAAAGCTCCCATGTCTACAGGTTACATATGAATACTACAGGGAGCGGGGCCCGGTGTAATAGAATACAGTGACTGCACCGGGCCCCGCTGCCATTCCAATATCAGTTGCCGGCCCCCGCCCCTTGTATTGGGGTCATTCACTATTCACACAGGGACACTGTTATGGAGGGGATCTGTGGATGACACTGGTATGGGGGGATCTGTAGATGACACACATATAGCATAAGATGCTATATATGTGTCATCCACAGATCCCCATAACAGTGTCATCCACAGATCCCCTCCATAACAGTGTCATCCACAGATCCCCTCCATAACAGTGTCATCCACAGATCCCCTCCATAACAGTCATCCACAGATCCCCTACATAACAGTGTCATCCACAGATCCCCTCCATAACAGTGTCATCCATAGATCCCCCATAACAGTGTCATCCACAGATCCCCTCCATAAAAGTCATCCACAGATGCCCTCCATAACAGTCATCCACAGATCCCCTCCATAACAGTGCGTCATCCACAGATCCCCATACGAGTGTCAACCACAGACCCCCATAACAGTGTCATCCACAGATGCCCCCATAACAGTGTCATTCACAGATCCCCCATAACAGTGTGTTATCCACAGATCCCCATAACAGTGTGTCATCCACAGATCCCCTCCATAACAGTGTATCATCCACAGATCCCCTTCATAACAGTGTCATCCACAGATCCCCCATAACAGTGTGCGTATCTACAGATCCCCCATAACAGTGTATATCCACAGATCCCCTCCATAACAGTGTCAATCACAGATTCTCCATAACAGTGTCATCCACAGATCCCCATAATAGTGTCATCCACAGATCCCCATAACAGTGTCATCCACAGATCCCCATAACAGTGTCATCCACAGATCCCCATAACCGTGTCATCCACAGATCCCCTCCATAACAGTGTCATCCACAGATCCCCATAATAGTGTCATCCACAGATCCCCATAACAGTGTCATCCACAGATCCCCATAACAGTGTCATCCACAGATCCCCCATAACCGTGTCATCCACAGATCCTCCATAACAGTGTCATCCACAGATCCCCATAACAGTGTCATCCACAGATCCCCTCCATAACAGTGTCCTCCACAGATCCCCTCCATAACAGTGTCCTCCACAGATCCCCCCCCATAACAGTTTCATCCACAGATCCCCCATAACAGTGTCATCCACAGATCCCCCCATAACAGTGTCATCCACAGATCCCCCATAACAGTGTTATCCACAGATCAACCATAACAGTGTCATCCACAGATCCCCCATAACAGTGCCATCCACAGATCCCCCATAACAGTGTTATCCACAGATACCCATAACAGTGCCATCCACAGATCCCCATAACAGTGCGTATTCACAGATCAGCCATAACAGTGTCATCCACAGATCCCCCATAACAGTGTCATCCACAGATCCCCTCCATAACAGTGTCATCCACAGATCCCCATACCAGTGCATATCCACAGACCCCCCATAACAGTTTTATCTACAGATCCCCTGCATAACAATGTCATCCACAGATCCCTCATAACAGTGTCATCCACAGATCCCCTCCATAACAGTGTCATCCACAGATCCCCAGAACAGTGTCATCCACAGATCCCCCATAACAGTGCGTATCCACAGATCCCCCATAACAGTGCATATCCACAGATCCCCCATAACAGTTTCATCCACAGATCACCTCCATAACAGTGTCATCTACAGATCCCCCCATAACAGTGCGTATCCAAAGATCCCCCATAACAGTGCGTATCCACAGATCCCCAATTACAGTACCATCCACAGATACCCCCATAACAGTGTGTCATCCACAAATCCCCAATATCAATGATTCGTCCACAGATCCCCCACAACAGTGTCATCCACAGATCCCCTCCATAACAGTGTGTCATCCACAGATCCCCTCCATAACAGTGTCATCTACAGATCCCACATAACAGTGCATATCCACAGATCCCCATAACAGTGTGTATCCACAGAGCCCCCATAACAGTGAAATCCACAGATGCCCCCATAACAGTGACATCCACAGATCCCCATAGCAGTGTCATCCACAGATCCCCTCCATAACAGCATCATCCACAGATCCACTATAACAGTGCATATCCACAGATCCCCCATAACAGTGCGTATCCACAGATCCCCTATAACAGTGCCATCTACAGATCATCCCATAACAGTGTCATCCACAAATTCCCATCACAGTTTCATCCACAGATCCCCCATAAAAGTTTCATCCACAGATCCCCCATAACAGTGTCATCCACAGATCCCCCATAACAGTGCGTCATCCACAGATCCCCCATAACAGTGTCATCCACAGATCCCCCATCACAGTTTCATCCACAGATCCCCATAACAGTTTCATCCACAGATCCCCATAACAGTGTCATCCACAGATCCCCATAACAGTGCATATCCACAGATCCCCCATCACAGTTTCATCCACAGATCCCCATAACAGTTTCATCCACAGATCCCCATAACAGTGTCATCCACAGATCCCCCATAACAGTGCCATCCACAGATCCCCTCCATAACAGTGCCATCCACAGATCCCCCATAACAGTGTCATCCACAGATCCCCCATAACAGTGTCATCCACAGATCCCCTACATAACAGTGTCATCCACAGATCCCCATAACAGTGTCATCCACAGATCCCCTCCATAACAGTGTCATCCACAGATCCCCATAACAGTGTCATCCACAGATCCCCATAACAGTGTCATCCACAGATCCCCATAACAGTGCCATCCACAGATCCCCTCCATAACAGTGTCATCCACAGATCCCCATAACAGTGCATATCCACAGATACCCCATCACAGTTTCATCCACAGATCCCAATAACAGTTTCATCCACAGACCCCCCATCACAGTTTCATCCACAGATCCCCATAACAGTTTCATCCACAGATCCCCATAACAGTGTCATCCACAGATCCCCTCCATAACAGTGTCATCCACAGATCCCCATAACAGTGCGTATCCACAGATCCCCATAACAGTGTCATCCACAGATCCCCATAACAGTGCCATCCACAGATCCCCTTTATAACAGTGTCATCCACAGATCCCCATAACAGTGCGTATCCACAGATCCCCCATAACAATGTCATCCACAGATCCCCATCATAACAGTGTCATCCACAGATCCCCATAACAGTGTCATCCACAGATCCCCATAATAGTGCCATCCACAGATCCCCTCCATAACAGTGTCATCCACAGATCCCCATAACAGTGCATATCCACAGATACCCCATCACAGTTTATTCCACAGATCCCCATAACAGTTTCATCCACAGATCCCCCATAACAGTGTCATCCACAGATCCCCCATAACAGTGTCATCCACAGATCCCCTCCATAACAGTGTCATCCACAGATCCCCATAACAGTGCGTATCCACAGATGCCCCATAACAGTGCGATCCACAGATCCCCTTCATAACAGTGTCATCCACAGATCCCCATAACAGTGCGTATCCACAGATCCCCATAACAGTGTCATCCACAGATACCCATAACAGTGCCATCCACAGATCCCCCATAACAGTGTCATCCACAGATACCCATAACAGTGCGTATTCACAGATCCCCATAACAGTGTCATCCACAGATCCCCCAATAACAGTGTCATCCACAAATCCCCCAATAACAGTGTCATCCACAGATCCCCTCCATAACAGTGTCATCCACAAATCCCCATTACAGTGCATATCCACAGATCCCCCATAACATTTTCATCCACAGATCCCCTCCATAACAGTGTCTTCCACAGATCCCCTCCATAACAGTGTCATCCACAGATCCCCCATAACAGTGCCATCCACAGATCCCCTCCATAACAGTGTCATCCACAGATCCCTCATAACAGTGTCATCCACAGATCCCCCATAACAGTGTCAACCAGAGATCCCCCATAACAGTGTCATCCACAGATCCCCATACCAGTGTCATCCACAGATCCCCATAACAGTGCATATCCACAGATCCCCCATAACAGTGCTATGCACAGATCCCCCATAACAATGTTATCCACAGATCCCCATAACAGTGTCATCCACAGATCCCCATAACAGTTCCATCCACAGATCCCCTTCATAACAGTGTCATCCACAGATCCCCATAACAGTGCGTATCCACAGATCCCCCATAACAGTGCCATCCACAGATCCCCATAACAGTGCGTATCCACAGATCCCCATAACAGTGTCATCCACAGATACCCATAACAGTGCCATCCACAGATCCCCATAACAGTGTCATCCACAGATACCCATAACAGTGCGTATTCACAGATCCCCATAACAGTGTCATCCACAGATCCCCCAATAACAGTGTCATCCACAGATCCCCCAATAACAGTGTCATCCACAGATCCCCTCCATAACAGTGTCATCCACAGATCCCCATAACAGTGCATATCCACAGATCCCCCATAACATTTTCATCCACAGATCCCCTCCATAACAGTGTCCTCCACAGATCCCCTCCATAACAGTGTCATGCACAGATCCCCCATAACATTTTCATCCACAGATCCCCTCCATAACAGTGTCCTCCACAAATCCCCTCCATAACAGTTTCTTCCACAGATCCCCTCCATAACAGTGTCCTCCACAGATCCCCTCCATAACAGTGTCCTCCACAGATCCCCTCCATAACAGTGTCCTCCACAGATCCCCTCCATAACAGTGTCCTCCACAGATCCCCTCCATAACAGTTTCATCCACAGATCCCCCATAACAGTGTCATCCACAGATCCCCCCATAACAGTGTCCACAATCCAACAGTGTCATCCACAGATCCCCCATAACAGTGTCATCCACAGATCCCCCATAACAGTGCCATCCACAGATCCCCCATAACAGTGTTATCCACAGATCCCCCATAACAGTGTCATCCACAGATCCCCCATAACAGTGCCATCCACAGATCCCCCATAACAGTGCCATCCACAGATCCCCCATAACAGTGTCCTCCACAGATCCCCCATAACAGTGTCATCCACAGATCCCCCATAACAGTGTCATCCACAGATCCCCCATAACAGTGTCATCCACAGATCCCCCATAACAGTGTCATCCACAGATCCCCCATAACAGTGTCATCCACAGATCCCCCATAACAGTGTCATCCACAGATCCCCCATAACAGTGTCATCCACAGATCCCCCATAACAGTGTCATCCACAGATCCCCCATAACAGTGCCATCCACAGATCCCCCATAACAGTGTTATCCACAGATCCCCCATAACAGTGTCATCCACAGATCCCCCATAACAGTGCCATCCACAGATCCCCCATAACAGTTTCATCCACAGATCCCCCATAACAGTGTCATCCACAGATCCCCCCATAACAGTGTCATCCACAGATCCCCTCCATAACAGTGTCATGCACAGATCCCCCATAACATTTTCATCCACAGATCCCCTCCATAACAGTGTCCTCCACAAATCCCCTCCATAACAGTTTCTTCCACAGATCCCCTCCATAACAGTGTCCTCCACAGATCCCCTCCATAACAGTGTCCTCCACAGATCCCCTCCATAACAGTGTCCTCCACAGATCCCCTCCATAACAGTGTCCTCCACAGATCCCCTCCATAACAGTGTCCTCCACAGATCCCCTCCATAACAGTTTCATCCACAGATCCCCCATAACAGTGTCATCCACAGATCCCCCCATAACAGTGTCATCCACAGATCCCCCATAACAGTGTCATCCACAGATCCCCCATAACAGTGTCATCCACAGATCCCCCATAACAGTGCCATCCACAGATCCCCCATAACAGTGTTATCCACAGATCCCCCATAACAGTGTCATCCACAGATCCCCCATAACAGTGCCATCCACAGATCCCCCATAACAGTGTCATCCACAGATCCCCCATAACAGTGTCCTCCATAGATCCCCCATAACAGTGTCATCCACAGATCCCCCATAACAGTGTCATCCACAGATCCCCCCATAACAGTGTCATCCACAGATCCCCCATAACAGTGTCATCCACAGATCCCCCATAACAGTGTCATCCACAGATCCCCCATAACAGTGCCATCCACAGATCCCCCATAACAGTGTTATCCACAGATCCCCCATAACAGTGTCATCCACAGATCCCCCATAACAGTGCCATCCACAGATCCCCCATAACAGTGTCATCCACAGATCCCCCATAACAGTGTCCTCCACAGATCCCCCATAACAGTGTCATCCACAGATCCCCCATAACAGTGTCATCCACAGATCCCCCATAACAGTGTCATCCACAGATCCCCCATAACAGTGCCATCCACAGATCCCCCATAACAGTGCTATCCACAGATCCCCCATAACAGTGTCATCCACAGTTCCCCCATAACAGTGTCATCCACAGATCCCCCATAACAGTGCCATCCACAGATCCCCCATAACAGTGTCATCCACAGATCCCCCATAACAGTGCCATTCACAGATCCCCCATAACAGTGTCATCCACAGATCCCCCATAACAGTGCCATCCACAGATCCCCCATAACAGTGCCATCCACAGATCCCCCATAATAGTGTCATCCACAGATCCCCCATAATAGTGTCATCCACAGACCACCATTAGTTCAAAACCCACCAAAAGCACACCTTTTGGTTCAATTTTTTTTCTTCTTATTTTACTCCTCAAAAACCTAGGTGCGTCTTATAGGGCGAAAAATACAGTACTTTATATGCACTTTAGCAGAAATCATGTCCATTGATTATTTGCTTCTCCTATGTATATCATCGGTGATCAGCGCCTCCCATGAGTCCCTCTGTGTGTTTTATTGAATCTTGTTGACTCCATTGTGTCTTTTACTCTATACATTTAATAAAGATTCTCTGCTAATAAATGGCCGTGTGTAGTTTCATGACCGGGGCAGGCGTGTGCAGGTTGTAGGTTTGCTATAATGGTGGTAGCCAAAGCACCTTCATAACAGTGGTGGCCGTAGCGCCCTATACCAGGAAACGCCACAGTACCCCTGTAACAGTGAAAAGTGCCCTCATAATACTGGCAACCACCATCCCCATAACAGTATCAGTCATGGATCTCACAATACAGTAATTCTCTGGGGACAAGTGATGGCAGCAGCGGTCGCTCGCCCCTGTACAGCGGAGGTGAATGCTCCTCTCATGAGCAGGCAATTATTGGGAGCCTTCCTGATAATTGACTACTGTGTCAGACCTGGAGCAGAACGGACACAAGCAGCAGGTTCTTACTCCAGGACTACAAATGCCTATTACAGAAAGAGAACTGTAAAACTAGATAGAAACTAAAAACGCGTCTGGTCTCGCAGCGTGGCCAAGGCTGGAGATCCCCAGTCCCACAGTAAGCTGGGAGAGGAGGCAAAGTTCTTCGCGCGCTTTTCAATTGTGCAAACACAGAAGGTGACACGTCACAGGCGGAGAATCCTGACCATGTGTCTGGTGGGGGGGTTAGTAACCCAGTACCCCAAATTACTGCATGTCCTCCCCTTCCCCTTCGTCCCACTTATCGCTCCGATCTCTGGAATGATTGTTATTCTTCTTATTTACCTTCTGTCCCTTTGGTCCATCGCTCCGGCCAGCAGAAATCCCTTTATCTTCTGCGGTGAGCTGAGGGGGCACTCTAGGGGCAGGTCTCCTCGTCACACCCCTGGGAACCCGATCCTCCTCTCGCTTTGTCTTTTCCTCCAGGTGCAGAAATTTATTTTCACTTTCAGAGATTTCTAGTTTCCAGGAAATCAAAACCAAGAAGAAGAGGAATAGCCCTGATTAACCCTTTCTCTGCGTCTAAGAACGGCACTCTCCCCATCAAGTTATTTTTATAGATTTTTTTACCCATTTGCAAGAAAATTAAATAAGTGAACCCTTTGGAATTCCCTGGATTTCTGCATTGAATGTCACAAACACAATGTAACTAAACACCCAGACGGTTACATTGATGTCTTATTGAGTGCACATCTCTAGTGCAGGAAGAAAAAGTAAGTGAACCTCTGTGGAAAAGATCTGTGCTTTGGGTCAGAGTCTTATTCAAATGATCGATATAAAACGCACCACTAAAAATGGAGGATTTCCGATCCTTGTGGAATCAGTATTGTCTCTGGCCGCGTTCCATCGAAGCCGTTACACCATCCATGCGGCATCGGTAATGTCAGCCGTCTTTCGCAGAAGTAAAAAACAATAGACAAGTACTCACTATATTTCAGCGTCTCCGAGCAGCCACCCATGACGTACATGTCCATGTCTAGTGTAAGACCTCAACCAACGTAGTGCGTGCCGCAGCTTTCTCTGCAAGGACAGATTGCTCATATGTAGGGATGAGCGAACCCCAACCTCGCCGGGTTCAGGTAGTGAAGGAATTCCGTTATAACAGAAGTAAATAAATAAAAGGACGGAAAAGAAAGTCCTGCATAATGGAAACCAGACGGATCCGTTTTGCTGCCCATAGACTTCTATTGTGACGGATCAAAACTAAATGCCTCTTAAAGTCTTCCATTTTGAATTCCGTCATCAAATTCCGTTATATTCTAATGGAATCCATAACGGATTTCCTACAAGTTCGGGTTCGCTCATCCCTACTCATATGTATAGGCCCATACCCTATGAAGAAGAAGTGGCCTGACCTGAAAAGTCCTGACCTTAACCTTATAGAGCTGATGTGACATAACCTGAAGAATCCAGACCGTAACCCTATGGAGATGATGTGACATGACCTGAAGAATCCTGACCTTAACCCTATGGAGATGCTGTGATGGCCTGAAGAGTCCTTACCTTAACCCTATGGAGATGCTGTGATGACCTGAAGAGCCCTAACCCTGTGGAGATGATGTGACATGACCTTAAGAATCCTGACCTTAACCCTATGGAGATGCTGTGATGATCTGAAGAGTCCTGACCTTAACCCTATGGAGATGCTGTGATGACCTGAAGAGCCCTAACCCTAAGGAGATGATGTGACATGACCTGAAGAATCCTGACCTTAACCCTATGGAGATGCTGTGATGATCTGAAGAGTCTTGACCTTAACCCTATGGAGATGCTGTGATGACCTGAAGAGCCCTAACCCTAAGGAGATGATGTGACATGACCTGAAGAGTCCTGACCTTAACCCTATGGAGATGATGTGACATAACCTGAAGAGTCCTGACCTTAATACTATGGCAATGCTATCACATGACCTGAAGAGTCCTGACATTAACCCTATGGAGATGCTATGATGACCTGAAGAGCCCTGACCCTAACCCTATCGAGATGATGTGACATGACCTGAAGATTCCTCACCTTAACCCTATGGAGATGCTGTGATGACCTGAAGAGCCCTGACCCTATGGAGATGATGTGACATCAATAGGGTCTGCTGAAAGTGCGGCCGTGTAAATGTAGCCTGTGAGGCCGGAGGTCAGTCACAATGTGTACCTACCTCTCCTCCTCTGTGCATTGACAGGACTCCTGGGCTCCCATAATGGAGAGGACTTGACGAGGAGCCCTCTCAATGCATTTTACTGCAGGTTTGTGTAGCAGCGTCAGAATGCAAGTGAGTGTGCATACATTTCCAGGAGGAGTGACAGAGGGACTTCACGGAGTTCTAAGAAAATAATTATCCAGAATTAATATTTTATTGGACATGAAATATTTCCTACAACAGACAGGAGACGGATCTCTATTAGTGAGAGGTGGAGTGTCCCTTTAAGGCCCTTCTGCCTCCCTCTGACATAAGAGAAACAGGATAAAAAAAAGTAGAAATCCAGCTGCGGGAGGCCTCGTCGTGTGCGCTGCCCCGACGGGTGGAAAACGCCCCCAGGGTCCCTGTTACTAACCCTTCTAAAAATACATTTGTCCAAATATTAGAAATGTCAGGAACCTGTACGTCTAATTATCATGCAGCAGGACAAGACGGGACTGGGCTCAGGAATGAGGAGCGAAACCATGTATCAGGGGGACGTGTCCTCGTAGGCGCAGGCCTCTCACACGTCACGGCGTTTATTTTCTGCTGTACTTATCCGGAAACATTACAAAAACTGATGCATCGACTCCTATGTAAAAAAAATAATAGTAGGATTCCTGTCATTTTCTTTAACTGGTTGGGAGAGCGGGAACGTCTGTACTATTGCGTCCAGAAAAAGAAAAAACGGAAGCGTCGCGTTCTGTCACAATCTGGCCAAAAAAAAAAATTGAAAGTAATAGGAGGATCCGTTAGATGGACTGCGCACAAAAATATCCGTCTCCTTGTCCAAAAACTCCACCAATCACAGCCTTTTTTGTTAGATTTGGAAAAAACTGTTGCATCATAAAAAGTGACGTCGGTTTCCATACGTTTTTGGAATGGATCCAGTTTAAAAAAAAAACTGATATAAAATAAACGTGGTGTGAAAACCCTCATTCACACGCCAGTGATTGACATCCGTGTCCTGTCCGTGTTACACGGACCCATTGATTTCAGTGTTTTAATATCCGGACCCTGGGGGACGACATAGTCCACGGTGCAGACCAACACGGTCATACAAGTCTATGTGTCCGTGAAAGCGACGGTGGCCTCCACGTGCAGTACACGGCCGCCATGACATATACGTGACAAGAAGACACATTAAAGCAATTAGTAGGCGGAGGAGATGACGGCCATGATTGAGTGCAGAGGGCATTGCAGGGCAAGTCATGGCTTAATAACACAGCCTGAATGTAATGCAAAAAAATGAGTGTGTACTGACACACCTGAGAAAGAACGTGCTAAATACCATAAATGTGAGTGCAGTGCATACACGGCTGTGACCAGCACTATACTGACCCGAGTGAGACAGTCCGGAGCGCGCTCCACCTCACTCTTCCTCTGGGAGCGTCCTCCACATTTATGGTATCTATTTACGGTCCATTTACACGTCCGTAAAATACATTTGTAATTCACTCACATTATTTATTCTGCAGGATTTCTGAACGGCCGATGTGGGTCACGTGACCCCTGACGTCATCCACCAGGCTCCGGCGGTGACGTCTCGTGTACAGGCTTCTCCCTGGCCCGGCCTGTGTGCCGCCCCCTCTCTCTCCTCGGCATCCTTACCAGTGCCGTCAGCAGGGCGGAAATATTCAAGATAAGTGTGCCCGCTGCCTCCTCCTATCTAAGTTATATTTATTTATTTATTTTATGCACTTATATGGCGCTACTATATTCCGCAGCGCTGTACAGACGTTAGCATCCAACTGTCCCCAATGGGGCTCACAATCTAAGGTCCCGATCAGTCTGTCCTTGGAGTGTGGGAGGAAACCGGAGAACCCGGAGGAAACACGGGGAGAACATACAAACTCCATGCAGATGTTGCTCTTGGTCGGATTTGAACCGAGGACCCCAGCGCTGCAAGGCACCAGTGCTAACCACTGAGCCACCGTGCTGCCCGGAGAGGACGTGCCACTGAGCCACCGTGCTGCCCGGAGAGGACGTGCCACTGAGCCACCGTGCTGCCCGGAGAGGACGTGCCACTGAGCCACCGTACTGCCCGGAGAGGACGTGCCGCTGAGCCACCGTGCTGCCCGGAGAGGACGTGCCACTGAGCCACCGTGCTGCCCGGAGAGGACGTGCCACTGAGCCACCATGCTGCCCGGAGAGGACGTGCCACTGAGCCACCGTGCTGCCCGGAGAGGACGTGCTGCCCGGAGAGGACGTGCCGCTGAGCCACCGTGCTGCCCG
Organism: Bufo gargarizans; assembly: GCF_014858855.1. NCBI lineage: Eukaryota > Metazoa > Chordata > Amphibia > Anura > Bufonidae > Bufo > Bufo gargarizans. Next base: position 101,492 of record NW_025334643.1, on the reverse strand, counting down.
GAGAGGACGTGCCGCTGAGCCACCGTGCTGCCCGGAGAGGACGTGCCACTGAGCCACCGTGCTGCCCGCAGAGGACGTGCCACTGAGCCACCGTGCTGCCCATGACAGCTATATGTATCTAAACTATATGAGAGCTATATGTATCTAAGCTATATGACAGCTATATGTATCTAAACTATATGAGAGCTATATGTATCTAAGCTGTATGACAGCTATATGTATCTAAGCTATATGACAGCTATATGTATCTAAACTATATGAGAGCTATATGTATCTAAGCTATATGACAGATATATGTATCTAAGCTATATGCCAGCTATATGTATCTAAGCTATATGACAGCTATATCTATCTAATCTACAATATATGACAGCTATATGTATCTAAGCTATATGACAGCTAAATCTATCTAAGCTATGACACCTACTGTAAGTGTCATAGCTTAGATACATATAGCTGTCATATAGCTTAGATACATATAGCTATCATATAGCTTAGATACATATAGCTGTCATATAGCTTAGATACATATAGCTGTCATATACTGTAGATTAGATACATATAGCTGGCATATAGCTTATATACATACAGTGGTCATACAGCTTAGATACATATAGCTGTCATATAGCTTAGATACATATAGCTGGCATATAGCTTATATACATATAGTGGTCATACAGCTTAGATACATATAGCTATCATATAGCTTAGATACATATAGCTGTCATATAGCTTAGATACATATAGCTGTCATATACTGTAGATTAGATACATATAGCTGGCATATAGCTTATATACATATAGTGGTCATACAGCTTAGATACATATAGCTGTCATATAGCTTAGATACATATAGCTGGCATATAGCTTATATACATATAGTGGTCATACAGCTTAGATACATATAGCTATCATATAGCTTAGATACATATAGCTGTCATATAGCTTAGATACATATAGCTCTCATATAGCTTAGATACGTATAGCTCTCATATAGCTTAGATACATATAGCTGTCATATAGCGTTTTGGTTTCCGCCTCCAAAGCGGAATGGAAACTGAATGGAGGCAAACTGATACATTCTGAGCGGATCCTCTTCCATTCAGAATGCATTGGGGCAAAACTGATCCGTTTTGGACGCTGAGCCCTGAACGGATCTCACAAACCAAAACGGCAGTGTGAAAGTAAAGCGCACAGCGTCATTGGTTGCTATGATGCCGTGCGCTTTGTGCCGCCGCAGTACAGTAATGTTGTGCTTTTTCATAGGTGGATAACATTTATATCTAAATATCGTAGCTATAGTGGATTTGATTATATATATATAAGAGGCCATACTGTGATATATTCACCATTTTTGTATGTATTTTAAAGTTGGCCGAAATAGGTTCATGGAGAGGACACAGTTCATGTAATTTCTTCTCTGCAGATGTGCCAGTCTGAGAAGAGTCATTCTTGTCTCCTTAGAGATTTATGACTGAGATAAGGATATTCTCTAGATGCATTTGGTACTAATTATCCCTACGGTTTAATGTCTATTCATGAAGCAAAAAATCTGTGATATATGTATACACGTATAGTGGACTTTAGTTTTTAGTATAAGATAATCAATAGGACACATGTATTCAGTGTCGGACTGGGGTACCTAGGGACCACCAGTAACATTTATTGTGGGGCCCACCGTACGGATACATTCAAATATAATAAATAATCTAACAAGTTTTTTATATGAACATACGCTGGTTGAGGTGCTGTACATTGAATATATGTATGTAGTGTACTAAATCTATTGTGTTATGTGCCACTTGTGCAGCGGGTGGGAGACTAGGGGTCCACCTTGCTCAGGGGCCCACCGGGGGATTCCCCTGTGGGCCAGTCCGAGCCTGCATGTATTGTACTATATTATTGGATATTATGAAGGACGTCAATGCATCTATTATCTTATATATTTCTCACTAGGATGGCATACACTCCTAAAGCATGATGAGAAGAATTTTAAGTGTAAACTTTGTTAATAAGATAGTGTTATGTTACCTAACAATCAATCAGCCGTTGGAGTAACAGAGGAGACACTCATGTCTGTGAGAGTACAAGGTCTATTATATTCTTATCGGTACCAGAAATTTGATTAGTTTAGGAAATGTCTAACTGGTACCTGATTGTCTATGCTTTAATTGGCACATGTGTCAAATAGAAATGTCGCGAAGTCTATTGAAGTCTATGGCGGTTAGCCCGGTTCGCACATTCGCGAACATTTGCGTAAATTCGCGTTCGCCGTTCGCGAACATAAATTTCCGCAAATGTTCGCGAACGTGCGAACCGCCATAGACTTCAATAGGCAGGCGAATTTTAAAACCCACAGGGACTCTTTCTGGCCACAATAGTGATGGAAAAGTTGTTTCAAGGGACTAACACCTGGACTGTGGCATGCCGGAGGGGGATCCATGGCAAAACTCCCATGGAAAATTACGTAGTTGACGCAGAGTGTGGTAAGTTGAATTCGCATTGCGATTACAACTTAGATCTGAGTTCCTAATGGTTGCATTGCTAGAATTGACGAATATGTCTATATATCTGAATATATACTCATCTGTCAACTTCACAGTGACAGACCCAACTCTGACAGACCAAACTCCCCGTTTAACCCACCGCAAACAGTCCATTTGCACAAGGTTGGATACCAAGCTAGCCATGTCCCGTTCCTTGTCCTCACCGACATCATTGAAGGCCTCTTCCTCCACCCAGCCACGTACAACACCAAGGGTCCCCGAAAGGTGACAAAAGGCCCCTGGGACGCCTGCTGTGTTTGGTCTTCCACCTCCTCAAAGCCACCTTCCTCCTCTGACTCCTCTTCTTCAGACTCCTCTCTCTGCTTTGTTATAAGGTGTGTTAAGTAGTACTATTCCTATCAGTTTAATCCCTGTTACGTTTACTAGTATTATTATTATTATTATAAGGTGTGTTAAGTAGTACTATTCCTATCAGTTTAATCCCTGTTACGTTCCCTATCAGGCGACGTGTATGGAATAGATTTTAGACAACCACAAAGAGTTGTCAATAGTTGACACACTCATGACATAAATTTTATTCCTCTATGCGTCAATCTTGGTGTAGTGATGACTGTGCTCGTGCGCACGTTTGGGAGATTGCAGGCGATGGCGGTTTTTATAAGCCTATGGTCGTGCTGAGGTAGTTCAGGGACAGTTAAGTGACCCAGAAAACAATGATTCTGCAGTGTGGGCCCATTGTTGGCCTAGTAGGCTTTAATGATCACCTTAGATGATCACAAAAAAATTCATGTTTTTTCTATGCAAAATTATCCAGCCGATCGCTTTTGGTCCACAATGAAGCAACGACCTTATCATCTGGGGTGTGCCAACATTGCCAACACACTCATAGAGGTGGTCGCTTCATTGTGATACGCAAGCCCCTTCACCACAACAAGGTACCGATCACGAAGGGGAATTGACACTTGTATGTGCCTTTTTTGTTTGTTTGGTTTTTGCAGCCACAGTGCAGCACCAGAGGCCAGAAAAATTTGGTATTGTTGCAGCCGCTGCTGTAGCAGCGGTCAGAAAAATTGATGTTTGTTTCCCAGGCAGAATGTGCCCTAAAACATTGCAGCTTGAACCCTAGTTGGTGGCGGATAAGTCACGCAAGTCATCCGGCATGCAGAGATAAAATACAGCAGCGTGTGGACCATTTTTAGCCCAAGGCAGCTCATCTCAGTCATCAGGCCTTTTTTAGTCGAATGTATCGCCCACTGTCAGTCCCTTCAGGATCCATCCCTCATTCATCTTAATAAAGGTGAGGTAATCTAGACTTTTTTGACCGAGGCGACTTCTCTTCTCAGTGACAATGCCTCCTGCTGCACTGAAGGTCCTTTCTGACAGGACACTTGAAGCGGGGCAGGCCAGAAGTTCTATCGCAAACTGGGATAGCTCAGGCCACAGGTCAAGCCTGCACACCCAGTAGTCATGGGGTTCATCGCTCCTCAGAGTGTCGATATCTGCAGTTAAGGCGAGGTAGTCTGCTACCTGTCGGTCGAGTCGTTCTCTGAGGGTGGACCCCGAAGGGCTGTGGCGGTCCTCCCTCAACAGCACGTCTGTAAAGCGTCCTGTCCTTGCCGCCGTGGTAGTGGTAGGAGGAGGATTACTTTCACCTCTTCCCCTGTTAGATTCCCGTTGTGCTGTGGCATCCCCCTTATAAGCTGTGTAAAGCATACTTTTTAATTTATTTTGGAACTGCTGCATCCTTTCCAACTTCCGGTAATTCGGTAACATTTCAGCCACTTTCTGCTTATACCGGGGGTCTAGTAGCGTGGCCACCCTGTACAGGTCGTTCTCCTTCATTCTTTTTATACGAGGGTCCCTCAACAGACATGACAGCATGAAAGACCCCTTTTGAACAAGGTTGGATGCCGAGCTACTCAATTCCCGTTCCTCCTCCTCACTGACGTCATTGACGGTCTGTTCTTCCCCCCAGCCACGTACAACACCATGGGTCTCAGATAGGTGACAACAACGAGCACCCTGGGATGCCTGCTGTGGTTGGTCTTCCTCCTCCTCAAAGCCACGTTCCTCCTCTGACTCCTCTTCCTCAGACTCCTCTTCCGGCGTTGCCGCAGGTCCGGCAAGCGATGATGACAAGGCTGTTTATGGTGGTGATGGTGACCACAACTCTTCCTCTTCACGCTTATCTACAGCCTGATCCAGCACTCTTCGCAGGGCATGCTCCACGAAGAAAACAAATGGGATGATGTTGCTGATGGTGCCTTCGGTGCGACTGACTAGGTTTTCCACCTCCTCAAAAGGACGCATGAGCCTACAGGCATTGCGCATGAGCGTCCAGTAACATGGCAAAAAAATTCCCAGCTCCGCAGAGGCTGTCCTAGCACCCCGGTCATACAAATACTCGTCGATGGCTTTTTCTTGTTAGAGCAGGCGGTCGAACATTAGGAGTGTTGAATTCCAACGTGTCGGGCTGTCGCAAATCAAGCGCCTCACTGGCATGTTGTTTCGGCGCTGAATATCTGAAAAGTGCGCCATTGCCGTGTAGGAACGCCTGAAATGGCCACACACCTTCCTGGCCTGCTTGAGGACGTCCTCTAAGCCTGGGTACTTATGCACAAAGTGTTGTACGATCAGATTACACACATGTGCCATGCACGGAACATGTGACAACTTGCCCAAATTCAATGCCGCCAACAAATTGCTTCCGTTGTCACACACCACTTTGCCGATCTCCAGTTGGTGCGAAGTCAGCCACTGATCCACCTGTGCGTTCATTGAGGACAGGAGTGTTGGTCCGGTGTGGCTCTCTGCTTTCAGGCAAGTCAACCCCAAGACAGCGTGACACTGTCGTATCCGGGATGTGGAATAGCCCCTGGGGAGCTGGGGGGGGGGGTGCCGTTGATGTGGAGCAAGACGCAGCAGCAGAAGAGGACTCAGCCAAGGAGTTATGGAAGAGGATGGAGTAGGAGGAGTAGAGGAGGTGGCAGTAGGCCTGCCTGCAAGTCGTGGCGGTGTCACCAACTCCTCTGCAGAGCCACGCATTCCATGCTTGGCAGCCGTCAGCAGGTTTACCCAATGCGCAGTGTAGGTGATATACCTGCCCTGTCCGTGCTTTGCAGACCAGGTATCAGTGGTCAGACGGACCCTTGTCATGACTTCCTTTTCCACAATCGAGTACAGGTTGGGGATTGCCTTTTGTGCAAAGAAATTTCAGCCGGGTACCTTCCACTGTGGTGTCCCAATAGCTAATAATTTTTTGAAGGCCTCAGACTCCACCAGCTGGTATGGTAAAAGCTGGCGGGCTAAGAGTTCAGACAAGCCAGCTGGCAGACGCCGGGCAAGGGGGTGACTCTGTGACATTGGCTTCTTATGCTCAAACATGTCCTTGACAGACACCTGACTGTGGGCAGATGAGATGGAACTGCTGAAGGCGAGAGGCGGAGTGGCGGGTGGTTGAGAGGGGGCAAGGAGGACAGCAGTGGTTGACGTGGCTGAAGATGCTGGACCAGGAGGAGGATGGTGGCTTTGAGCTTGTGTGCTGCTTCTACTCATCATGTGTTGATCCCATAGGCGTTTGTGATGTGCGATCATGTGCCTTCGCAAAGCAGTTGTACCTAGGTGGGTGTTGGACTTCCCACGACTCAGTTTCTTTTGGCACAGGTTGCAAATGGCATCGCTGTTGTCAGAGGCAGACACACAAAAAAAATGCTGAGCTCTGCAATGACGGCATTCTGGTGGTGGCCACAGCATGTGTTGATTGGCGTGCTGTCTGGCTGACCCCGGGTGCCGATACATGCTGTCTGACTGTGCCACTAGCTCCTTGCGACGACCTCCCCCTGCTTCCAACTCGTCTCCTCCTCCTCTCTGTCTCCCCATCTGAACTTTCCCCCTCTTCTTCTTCTCTTCGAGCAGGCACCCACGTGGCATCCACGGACTCATCGTCATCATCAACCGCTTCACTTGTATCTGACACCTCAGCAAAGGAAGAAGCAGCGGGTACAACATCATCATCATCTTCACACTGTACGTCCATGTGTGTAACGCTGCCTGACTGAGACATATCCCTGTTATCTACATCCTCTGGCAATAATGGTTGCGCATCACTAATTTCATCCAACTGATGTGTAAATAACTCCTCTGAGGGATCAAGTGAAGCGGCTGTGGTGGCTGTGGTGGTGGTGGCGGCGGGCGGGAGCAGGTGACCAAAGCTGAGCTGGAGGAGGATGGTGCGTCAAGGCTCCGAGCGGAAGCTGTAGAAGATTGGGTGACCTGTGTAAGCCAGTCAACTATGTCCTCAGAACTTTTTGAGTTCAGGGTACGTGGCCTCTGAACACTGGGCATTATTCCAGGGCCAGTGGAAATCACAGCACCACGACCATGACGGCCCCTGCGGGTCGGCCTGCCTCTGCCTGTCATTTCTTTTAGATTAGTTAAGTTGTACTATGCGTGCAAGCTACTGTGACACCAGATATGAGTTGCGCTGAAGTGACACTATGGACTTGCAGGGCATGAAACACACGTGCGTGCCGGCAACTGACTGCTATTATATTACAGTCAAAAAAGTGTTGTTTTTTTTTTAAATGCAAGCTACTGTGTGTGACAGCAGATATGAGTGGTGGCACTGGGCAAGTGGGCACAGTATACGCTGTGAGCCTGACACGCACGCTGGCAGGAAACTGCAATTAGATTACACAGGATAAAAAAAAAAAAAGCAGACTGATGTTCTAGCCCTAAAAAGGGCTTTTTGGGGGTGCTGTCTGGACGCTGTCCTTACAGCAGATGAGTCTGTGGACACAGAACACTGCCCTAGCTAACGCTTTCCCTATTGAATCGCAGCAGCTACACTGTCCCTCCTCTCACTGTGACTGCAGCTTCCGAATGAATCTAAGATGGCTGCTGTCCAGGAGGTGGGAGGGTCTGGGAGGGAGGGTCTGCTGCTGATTGGCTGGAATGTGTCTGCTGACTGTGAGGTACAGGGTCAAAGTTTACTCAATGATGATGTATAGGGGGCGGACCGAACATCGCATATGTTCGCCGGGAACAATTCGCCGGCGAATAGTTCGGGACATCTATAGTGTCAAAGTTAATCCCTTAGCTTTGATTTAGGATTCCTTATTTTATGTGTATAGAATGTAAGACCAAATCAGACCTTGAAATTTAACCCTTACTAGTGATGATGCTAGTAGTTTGCAATAGTGCCACCTAGGTATGAATAGTTAACATTGCGCCAACAGTTGAAATGCATTCTGGGTAATACAATGACATCACAGTCGTTATCATATGTGCACGCCTAACCAACAATGATTGGAAAACTCCAAGCTAGGAAGGTGTGTATAACTGATAAGTTTTTGGATAATAAGCCACAGACGAAAAAGAAAGAGAACACTGAGAAACAAAGAAAGAAAGGAGAGACCCCAGAAGGAAAATCCCAATGATCAGAACGGACTTTAGAGCTGACTTCCCTTGGACTCTGCATATCACCTGCATTCTCAGGTAACGTATAACTTTATTATGTGTAGTATCGATTGAATTATTTGGCTTGATATTTAGTAACTCCCTGCATTAGTGCGGATCTATAATGTTAAAAGTGCTACATCAATATTATCACTATTCAGTAAAGATGCATATTACTGAATAAAGATCTAATATTGATATATATTGGAGAAACTCTCTGATTGGAATATTCAAATTCCATAGTAATATCAGGCCTGATAATTTATAAGTTGTGTAGTAATACTACCCGATATTCGAGATTGGTCATAGTTTGAGCAGAGCAAGGGTTCGTATCTATCCTTATCACTATTATGTTTCTGTATATAATCAACGGATATCTGTGTATTGGAAGTTTTAAAACCGCTGGAATAAAGTTTTCTTACCTTGCATACTGAAGCTGGACTTGCAAAGCTTTCTTTGGAGTTTTCTACTAATAGTGCAATCCAGGCGCTAGGTCCGTGCTCGTGGCAAGGAGACACAGGTGAGAGCTGCCTTTTCTTTCAATAATCAACTGATAGTATATCGCATAATTGTGGTCGAGACGGTTGCATTACATTTTTGTCACGACCCTTGGTCATGGTCGTGACTCCTTGGGAGCCGCATGCAGTTGCCCGCGGTTTGGTGTTCTGTCAACCGCAGCTGGGGGCACTTAGTGGTTTGCCTCAGGTGCGGTTGCCGCGGACAACAGTCATGCGTGCGGTTGCCCTGGGCAATGTGTGTTTGTGTGCACTTCCTTTGTCTGTTTGTTGTGCACGAGGTCATGTTTGTATGCACTTAGACACCTCCCTTCACTTGCGGTTGTCCGCGGCAACGTCTGGTGTTATGTGCATGTGGTGGCAGTGTCTCGGCCTGTTAGCTGCTCTTCAGGACACGGTTGCCACGCATGCCGTTGCCGGCGGTAACAGGTGAGTGTGTTTGTGTGCTTTTCCCTTTGTGTGGCTTCACTACCCTGCCTGGTGTAGGAAGGGTTAACTCCCTTCTTTCTGTGTGAACCCTGGGTGTGTCTGACTGTGGGTGTGGCTACTTGGCCCTATATAGCCTCATTGTAAGGCAGTAGTCAGAGAGGGTGCTTCAGCCATGCTTGCTGGAGACATCCTCCTGGTTATTTTAACATCTGCCAGTGGGGGCCACCCTTCTGGTCATACTGTCACGGCTGGGGATGGGGAAAAGCCTCAGCCGTGCGGTGCCAGGTGATGGTAAGGTTGCTACTTGGCCAGAACCACAGAATTAGGGAGCAGGTCACCTCCTAGCGCGTGGCAACCATGTCCTGAAGAGCAGCCAACAGGCCGAGACACTGCCACCACATGCACACAACACCAGACGTTGCCGCGGACAACCGCAAGTGAAGGGAGGTGTCTAAGTGCATACAAACATGACCTCGTGCACAACAAACAGACAAAAGAAGTGCACACAAACACACATTGCCAAGGGCAACCGCACGCATGCCTGTTGTCCGCGGCAACCGCACCTGAGTCAAACCACTAAGTGCCCCCAGCTGCGGTTGACACAACACCAAAACCGCGGGCAACTGCATGCGGCTCCCAAGGAGTCACGACCATGACCAAGGGTCGTGACAATTTTATGTTTGAGAGGTAATATGGAACGCTGGTATTTGTGTTAGAGCCATCTAGCGAATCTAGGCGAATTTAGGGCACTGCATATCACTGCGTGTTATTGCATATTATTGAATTTTATACTGATTAAGCTTTGATTGTATTTTAAGTTATTGTATAATAAATCATTTATATTTTTGTACCATGTTTTACTGATTGCACAATATAATTAAATTGATGCCAAACTCTTTCTGAGGTGTTTTATATGTCCACCTCTAGGATCAATTGCCTTTGAAATTTTTCCTTCGATCCTTGCTTTTATATAAAGCATTTGCTTTATAGTTCCGACAGTAATACACTCGTATGATCTATCCGAGTGTATTACTGTACTGCGGCGGCGGCACAAAGCGCATGGCGTCATAGCAACCAATGACGCTGTGCGCTCCTGCACTAAGCAGGATGCCAGTCCGGTGTCTCATGGACCGTGTTCCATGGACCTGTGAATAAAGCCACAGGCAAGGACTCCATAGTAACTAATGTGTAGCAGCCTTGTGTCACTCAGGAGGACCTAGGCTGCTACACACTGCATCCAGCTCCCCTGATCCTCCCAGTATTTTACCTCCCAGATGCCGTGGTCACATTTAAATGTATGCTTTCAATGTTATTATGAGCAGGCACCATATTTAAAGCATGTTATAGAGCAGGGGGAGCAGAGGCAGCATGTTATAGAGCAGGGGGAGCGGAGGCAGCATGTTATAGAGCAGGGGGAGCGGAGGCAGCATGTTATAGAGCAGGGGGAGCGGAGGCAGCATGTTATAGAGCAGGGGGAGCGGAGGCAGCATGTTATAGAGCAGGGGGAGCGGAGGCAGCATGTTATAGAGCAGGGGGAGCGGAGGCAGCATGTTATAGAGCAGGGGGAGCGGAGGCAGCATGTTATAGAGCAGGGGGAGCGGAGGCAGCATGTTATAGAGCAGGGGGAGCTGAGGCAGCATGTTATAGCAGGGCTAGGCCATGTTATAGAGCAGGGGGAGCTGAGGCAGCATGTTATAGAGCAGGGGGAGCTGAGGCAGCATGTTATAGAGCAGGGGGAGCTGAGGCAGCATGTTATAGAGCAGGGGGAGCTGAGGCAGCATGTGATAGAGCAGGGGGAGCTGAGGCAGCATGTTATAGAGCAGGGGGAGCTGAGGCAGCATGTTATAGAGCAGGGGGAGCTGAGGCAGCATGTTATAGAGCAGGGGGAGCTGAGGCAGCATGTTATAGAGCAGGGGGGAGCTGAGGCAGCATGTTATAGAGCAGGGGGAGCTGAGGCAGCATGTTATAGAGCAGGGGAGCTGAGGCAGCATGGTTATAGAGCAGGGGGAGCTGAGGCAGCATGTTATAGAGCAGGGGGAGCTGAGGCAGCATGTTATAGAGCAGGGGAGCAGAGGAAGCATGTTATAGAGCAGGGGGAGCAGAGGCAGCATGTTATAGAGCAGGGGGAGCAGAGGCAGCATGTTATAGAGCAGGGGGAGCAGAGGCAGCATGTTATAGAGCAGGGGGAGCTGAGGCAGCATGTTATAGAGCAGGGGGAGCAGAGGCAGCATGTTATAGAGCAGGGGGAGCGGATGGCAGCATGTTATAGAGCAGGTGGAGCAGAGGCAGCATGTTATAGAGCAGGGGGAGCAGAGGCAGCATGTTATAGAGCAGGGGGAGCTGAGGCAGCCATGTTATAGAGCAGGGGGAGCTGAGGCAGCATGTTATAGAGCAGGGGGAGCTGAGGCAGCATGTTATAGAGCAGGGGGAGCAGAGGCAGCATGTTATAGAGCAGGGGGAGCTGAGGCAGCATGTTATAGAGCAGGGGGAGCAGAGGAAGCATGTTATAGAGCAGGGGAGCAGAGGCAGCATGTTATAGAGCAGGGAGAGCTGAGCAGCATGTTATAGAGCAGGGGGAGCAGAGGAAGCATGTTATAGAGCAGGGGAGCAGAGGCAGCATGTTATAGAGCAGGGGGAGCTGAGGCAGCATGTTATAGAGCAGGGGGAGCTGAGGCAGCATGTTATAGAGCAGGGGGAGCTGAGGCAGCATGTTATAGAGCAGGGGAGCAGAGGCAGCATGTTATAGAGCAGGGGGAGCTGAGGCAGCATGTTATAGAGCAGGGGGAGCTGAGGCAGCATGTTATAGAGCAGGGGGAGCGGAGGCAGCATGTTATAGAGCAGGGGGAGCGGAGGCAGCATGTTATAGAGCAGGGGGAGCGGAGGCAGCATGTTATAGAGCAGGGGGAGCGGAGGCAGCATGTTATAGAGCAGGGGGAGCGGAGGCAGCATGTTATAGAGCAGGGGGAGCGGAGGCAGCATGTTATAGAGCAGGGGGAGCAGAGGCAGCATGTTATAGAGCAGGGGGAGCGGAGGCAGCATGTTATAGAGCAGGGGAGCAGAGGCAGCATGTTATAGAGCAGGGGGAGCAGAGGCAGCATATTATAGAGCAGGGGGAGCTGAGGCAGCATGTTATAGAGCAGGGGGAGCTGAGGCAGCATGTTATAGAGCAGGGGGAGCTGAGGCAGCATGTTATAGAGCAGGGGGAGCAGAGGCAGCATGTTATAGAGCAGGGGGAGCTGAGGCAGCATGTTATAGAGCAGGGGGAGCAGAGGAAGCATGTTATAGAGCAGGGGAGCAGAGGCAGCATGTTATAGAGCAGGGAGAGCTGAGGCAGCATGTTATAGAGCAGGGGGAGCAGAGGAAGCATGTTATAGAGCAGGGGAGCAGAGGCAGCATGTTATAGAGCAGGGGGAGCTGAGGCAGCATGTTATAGAGCAGGGGGAGCTGAGGCAGCATGTTATAGAGCAGGGGGAGCTGAGGCAGCATGTTATAGAGCAGGGGGAGCTGAGGCAGCATGTTATAGAGCAGGGGGAGCTGAGGCAGCATGTTATAGAGCAGGGGGAGCAGAGGCAGCATGGTATAGAGCAGGGGGAGCAGAGGAAGCATGTAATAAATTACAAGTTTTACAAATCTTTTCGGACATGACTATACATCAATCTGCTCAGCTCCTCCTGCTCTATATGACAGGTTCCCTTTATGTGAAGCTTTTCACATAAGGAGTACACAATCCCAGAGTGTCGTATAGTAGTGCGGAAAGCTATCACAAATAATATCACAGAATTTAAAGCTATCCAGCTTAAAATTTAACTTTTACTAGATAATATTTAAAAAGGGATTAATTCCAAAATAATTCATGATATTATATCAAAAGCCAGACTGAAGGTAAGTCAAGACCCACCGTTAGCATCTAGGCAGTAGGTCACTTTGTTGATAAAAGGTAAGAGATATGGCACTTACAGTTTGATATAGATATATTTCAGGTGAGGTCGGGAGGAAATATTATCCCTATTGATTCCCTACGGTGTCTACCCCTGCCTACAGGCAGAGCACCCGCTCCGATAGGGGCGACCCCACCTCTCGGTGGCTAAGCCCTTTTCTTACCCTCACGTGACCCTAAGATGCTTCCTCACAGTTGGCTACTTGACTTCCCGTTAGTTGTTGAGGACAGAGATAACTGTCCTAGATGGTAAAAAGAAAAACCTGTCTCGACGAGTTTCCCCAAGTAAAAATCCTTGGTTCATCAGGGGACCTTGCTGTTGTTTAGATTCCTATAGCCGAAAGATGGTGGCTATATGCTGGCGATGATAAAGGCTGATGGCCACCGAGAGGTGGGGTCGCCCCTATCGGAGCGGGTGCTCTGCCTGTAGGCAGGGGTAGACACCGTAGGGCATCAATAGGGATAATATTTCCTCCCGACCTCACCTGAAATATATCTACCTATGTAAGGGAGTCATCAAACTGTAAGTGCCATATTTCTTACCTTTTATCGACAAAGTGACCTACTGCCTAGATGCTAACGGTGGGTCTTGACTTACCTTCAGTCTGGCTTTTGTTATAATATCATGAATTATTTTGGAATTAATCCGTTTTTAAATATTATCTAGTAAAAGTTTAATTTTAAGCTGGATAGCTTTAAATTCTGTGATATCACAAAAGGAGTAGCATAAATATGAAGTTCTATTCTGCTCCTGCTGGTGTCTAGGAGGGGAAGGGCTATCAAGCTGCTTAATGCAGGGAGTACATCACAGCGCCCACACAGGACGGGTGCTATTCCTTCTCAGCACTCACACAGGAGGGGTGCCATTACCTCACAGCACCCACACAGGAAGGGTAGTGTCCCTTCATAGCGCCCACACAGGAGGGTGGCGTTCCTTCACAGCGCCCACACAGGACGGGTGCTATTCCTTCTCAGCACTCACACAGGAGGGGTGCCATTACCTCACAGCACTCACACAGGAAGGGTAGTGTCCCTTCATAGCGCCCACACAGGAGGGTGGCGTTCCTTCACAGCACTCACACAGGACGGGTGCTATTCCTTCTCAGCACTCACACAGGAGGGGTGCCATTACCTCACAGCACCCACACAGGAAGGGTAGTGTCCCTTCATAGCGCCCACACAGGAGGGTGGCGTTCCTTCACAGCGCCCAAACAGGACGGGTGCTATTCCTTCTCAGCACTCACACAGGAGGGGTGCCATTCCTTCTCAGCACTCACACAGGAGGGGTGCCATTCCTTCTCAGCACTCACACAGGAGGGTGGCGTTCCTTCACAGCACTCACACAGGAGGGTGGCGTTCCTTCTCAGCACTCACACAGGACGGGTGCTATTTCTTCTCAGCACTCACACAGGAGGGGTGCCATTACCTCACAGCACCCACACAGGAGGGTGGTGTTCCTTCACAGCGCCCACACAGGAGGGTGGCGTTCCTCCACAGCGCCCACACAGGAGGGTGGCGTTCCTTCACAGCGCCCACACAGGAGGGTGGCGTTCCTTCACAGCGCCCACACAGGACGGGTGCTATTCCTTCTCAGCACTCACACAGGAGGGGTGCCATTACCTCACAGCGCCCACACAGGAGGGTGGCGTTCCTTCACAGCACTCACACAGGAGGGGTGCCATTACCTCACAGCACCCACACAGGAGGGTGGCGTTCCTTCACAGCGCCCCACACAGGAAGGGTGGTGTCCCTTCATAGCGCCCACACAGGAGGGTGGTGTTCCTTCACAGCGCCCACACAGGAGGGTGGCGTTCCTTCACAGCACCCACACAGGAAGGGTGGCGTCCCTTCATAGCGCCCACACAGGAAGGGTGGCGTCCCTTCATAGCGCCCACACAGGAAGGGTGGCGTCCCTTCATAGCGCCCACACAGGAAGGGTGGCGTCCCTTCATAGCGCCCACACAGGAAGGGTGGCGTCCCTTCATAGCGCCCCCACACAGGAAGGGTGGCGTCCCTTCATAGCGCCCACACAGGAGGGTGGCGTCCCTTCATAGCGCCCACACAGGAGGGTGGCGTCCCTTCACAACGCTCGGTGCCATGCGAATAATCCCCTTCACCTAGTGCTAACCAGGTGACATTTGTAATATTGGTGGTCTTTTGGGCTCCCTCAGGCACCAGGTGCACCTACCACCTCTGCAGCTAGGCCCAAGACTGTAGTCCAACCCCCAATCGTCATACAATGATAGGATTGGTAGGTAAGGACAGGTTTTGTCTTTGGGAAGAAACCAGGATCGGTCGGGATTTCTCCTGTCTGTTGCTTTTGTTTGTTCCTGGAGATCAGAAGATCCAAGGGTCGCCTGTCTCCACTGCACTGAGGTAACACGGCAGGACAAGATGTATCTTCATAAACAACTGCCCGGGCCCATACACACCCTACATGCATCGCCCTGCCAGAGGCATTTCTATCAGCTCTTCAGGCTCCTCCTCCTCCTTATTCAGGCTCCTCCCCCCAGACTATGTACAGTAATGCCCTCATATTCTAACTGGTGTTTCACTTACTTGTAGATTATAATCTATGTTATAAAATCTATCCATGCAGTGTCCTACTACTGTCTGTACTTATACACTGCAAAGCTGAAGTGTAAAGCATGAGGGACAGTGGAGCCGCTAGAGACATTTATAATAAACAGGGTGTATTTAAGACTACTGAAGACTCCAGATGTCCCTGAATAAATAGCAGATGAGAATCACCCTGGGGCAGAGACATCGGCTTCCACACCAATTATCGGGGGCAAGAGGTAACTGCTAGCATTGATCGAGTACCAAAGAGCTCGTGTGTTCTGGCCGAACACATCGGTATGCTCTACCGAGCACAATAGAAGTCAGTGGGGCAACCCCAGGCACCCCCTGCTCAGAAGAGAAGAGAGCATCTGTTTCACACAAAAAAAGTTAAAAATTGATGGAAACCTAACCAAAATAGTTTAGAAACAGCATTGGGAGGATGTCTAGATGTATCTTGAACTCTCATTACCCATGACATACAATAGACAACCACACAAAGGCTATATGCCAAAAGCCGGGAATGTGCAAGACAACAACCTATCCATGAGACAGATAACAGCCAGCATAGCTTACAATGGCAGCCGGGTGCACTATAAGACATTCCAAACCAGCTCTCAACCTGTGCACCTAGATCATTATCATTAGGGTGACAAAAGGTTTTCTGAGTGTCCCGACATAATATTTCATAACCTTTCTATAGTTTTGTCATGTAAACTAATTTGCATAAACATGGGCATATGGGAAAGACATGAATCTGCCTTGTTTTTCAGCTGAAAAACCATTTGCATGGAAAATTTGTGATCTACACTACTCATGAACAGCGCCATCTATTGGTTTCATAGTCTTATGACAAGACTATCAGACTATGAGTCCTATGACAAGACTATCAGACTATGAGTCCTATGACAAGACTATCAGACTATGAGTCCTATGACAAGACTATGAGTCCTATGACAAGACTATCAGACTATGAGTCCTATGACAAGACTATCAGACTATGAGTCCTATGACAAGACTATGAGTCCTATGACAAGACTATCAGACTATGAGTCTTATGACAAGACTATCAGACTATGAGTCTTATGACAAGACTATCAGACTATGAGTCCTATGACAAGACTATCAGACTATGAGTCCTATGACAAGACTATCAGACTATGAGTCCTATGACAAGACTATCAGACTATGAGTCCTATGACAAGACTATCAGACTATGAGTCCTATGACAAGACTATTAGACTATGAGTCCTATGACAAGACTATCAGACTATGAGTCCTATGACAAGACTATCAGACTATGAGTCCTATGACAAGACTATCAGACTATGAGTCCTATGACAAGACTATGAGTCCTATGACAAGACTATCAGACTATGAGTCCTATGACAAGACTATCAGACTATGAGTCTTATGACAAGACTATCAGACTATGAGTCTTATGACAAGACTATCAGACTATAAATCTTATGACAAGACTATCAAACTATGAGTCTTATGACAAGACTATTAGTCTTGTCATAAGACTATGAAACAAATAGATGGCGCTGTTCATCTTGTTGGGGTGCTAGTAAGTGGGGCACCCTGCTTAAAGGGAACCCTGTCACCGGGATTTTGTGTATAGAGCTGAGGACATGGTTTGCTAGATGGCCGCTAGCACATCCGCAATACCCAGTCCCCATAGCTCTGTGTGCTTTTATTGTGTAATAAAAAAGGATTTGATACATATGCAAATTAACCTGAGAAGAGTCCTGTCCCTGACTCATCTCACTTACAGGACTCGTCTCAGGTTAATTTGCATATGGATCAAATCGTTTTTTTTTTTCACAATAAAAGCGCACAGAGCTATGGGGACTGGGTATCGCGGATGTGCTAGCGGCCATCTAGCAACCCATGTCCTCAGCTCTATACACAAAATCCCGGTGACAAGGTTCCCTTTAACAAAGTCCACACACCGTGTAGCACTCAGCCTTTTGCATGGAAAATTTGTGATTAGAATATTTGCGATCTACACTACACATGAACAGCGCCATCTATTGGATTCATAGTCTTGTCATAAGACTATGAAACCAATAGATAGCGCTGTTCATGAATGATTACAAGCAGGGCAATAGTCCTCAGATACACCCTAGCAAGCTTATATTACCGCAGATAAAGTGCTAGAAGATGTGTGAAGGATAGCAGCAATCCGATATAGACCTCAGTGTTAGCGCAGGCTATTATAGGCTGAGCGCTACACGGTGTTGAGCAGGTCGGCCCACTTACTAGTGCCCCAACAAGATGAACAGCGCCATCTATTGGTTTCATAGTCTTATGGCAAGACTAATAGTCTTGTCATAAGACTCATAGTCTAATAGTCTTGTCATAAGACTATGAAACCAATAGATGGCGTTGTTCAGGAGTAGTGTAGATCGCAAATTTTCCATGCAAATGGTTTTTCAGCTGAAAAACAAGGCAGATTCTGCTCATTTGCATGTCTTTGCCATATGCCCATGTTTATGTAAATGAGTTCATATGACAAAACTGTATAGAAAGGTTATTCAATATGATGTCAGGCTACTTTCACACTAGCGTTATTCTTTTCCGGCACTGAGTTCCGTCCTAGGGGCTCAATACCGGAAAATAACTGATCAGTTTTATCCCCATGCATTCTGAATGGAGAGCGATCCGTTCAGGAGGCATCAGGACGTCTTCAGTTCAGTATTTTTGCCTTTTCAGGACAGAGAAAATACAGCAGCATGCTAGGGTTTTATCTCTGCGGCATGCTACGGTTTTATCTCTGTCCAAAATTCCGGATCAGTTGCTGAAATGCTGGATCCGGCGTTAATTTACATTGTAAAATGACGCAGTACAGGGAATGGCCACAGGGTGGAGCAGCACAGTTTAGTTTAGCAGCCCAGGCCCATCTGCTGCACCACAGCCCCACCCGGTGGTCAAACACAGCACTGACATGTTTGCACTATTGTTATACCGGACGGTAATCTGCAGCCATCAGATCTGACGCTGCGGTCTGCATTTCTCCAGAATGGACAGTAGTGGTCAACCTGTGACAGTGTGAGGTCCTGAAACTGGGGAAGCTGGAGTTCCCCCTTAGTGCGACATCACACCTGAGCAGTCATGCAGATCTGTTCACCTTCAAATAGAATACCAGTACGTCAGTGAAGACTGACATAACGCAGAGCAGGGGAGGAATGTAACGCTGCATTTCAGGTATTTCCTGCTCTGCCGCGGTGCACTCACATACAGCAGGATGGCTGCCCAGTTCATGAATACAATGGTAGAACAGTGAAGACTGACATAAGGCAGAGCAGGGGAGGAATATAACGCTGCATTACAGGTATTTCCTGCTCTGCCGCGGTGCACTCACATACAGCAGGATGGCTGCCCAGTTCATGAATACAATGGTAGAACAGTGAAGACTGACATAAGGCAGAGCAGGGGAGGAATATAACGCTGCATTACAGGTATTTCCTGCCCTGCAGCGGTGCACTCACATACAGCAGGATGGCTGCCCAGTTCATGAATACAATGGTAGAACAGTTAAGACTGACACTGAGCACCAGCTCATTGTCCCTCTACTCATCGGCTCTGTAGAAAGTTTGGTGACAACCAGTAGACGTTCTGTGATGGCGCATTTATTAACGGCATGCGCCATTTTTGATGAAGGCAGCGCCGGACCCGTGACCGCCCCGAGCGAGGCACAGACATTCACACCACACACGAGTCGTCAGATTAAACTTTATCTTTCCTTCAATCACAATATATTAATTATAACAGAACATTACAAGATGGAGGTGCGAGGCACGCAGCACTTCACGCCCCAACGGGTGACATTTGGTATGTGCAGTATACACGCAGCATCGACAAGCGCCACTGATATGATTGAGGCACGAGGCGCCAGCCAACACTGCAGTACATCAATGAGGCACCGAGTAACATTATGGCTAAATAGTATCGGCAGCACCTGGAGAATGGTCAGCACTGGTGTTACTACGGAGGCTGCCACCCGCCCAGGCACCACCGACATGACTGAGGCATGAGGCACGTGTTACCTTATGCCTCAAGGACAGCTCTAGGGCAATAGCTTTAGACGGACTTCTCTCCCATAATAAGCATGACTGAGGCATGAGGCAGATAGTGCCTGAAACCTCACTGGTAGCAACACTGAACAGTTAGCGCCGCTGACATGACTGAGGCGTGAGGCACATGTTACCTTACACCTCAGCATTTGGTATGTGGCTTCTTCCATAATAAGAGTCAAGTCAATCAGCACCTCTGACATGACCGAGGTATGAGGCACCATGTTTCACACCTCAATGGTGTCGCCCAGTAGACATTTTCTATGATTCTCTAATCTTACAGGACTGAGGCATGAGGCGCACTCAGCACCGCCGACTCCTGGTAAACAGTTAACATTTGGTATGTGCAGATCGAGGCATGAGGCACCAGGATTCACTGCCATTATCTCCAGAATGCTGGCAGACCGGTGGAGCGGAATGTGAACGGAGGCCGAGGACAGACGAGGGAGGTCACCAGGAAATGGGGGGGGGGTAGTCAGGCTGTGACCCCGCCTCCAACAGACAAGGGGTGGGGTCACAAGTAAGGCACACAGATGTCGAAGAACTACAACTCCCAGCATGCTCAAAGATGAGTGGTGTAATACATGTGACCCAGATAAGGCAACACGATGGGCATTCAAGTCTCCAGGGCGAGAACTTCCTGCCAATGTCCATTCAGCTAATTTCTCCTTCTTCTCCCGGAAGGAGCCAAGATGGCGGCACTTGGCATAGTAAGCAGCAACTAAGGGGGGCAAGCGCCTGACATGCCCACATGGCGCGGCGCTATGATCGCGCCCTCAGATCGCTGTAATGGCGGCGCCAATAATCCCTGAGGAGTTTAAGGTTTGGGTTGATTTGGTCGCATTCAGTCATCGTCAGGAACGAAGGGTATGAGACACGGCACTAGAGCCTGGCATAAGACTGGCACAGGGTGTGGTCCCTGATGTCCCCCCAGCCGCCGTTCTTCATGGGCGGCGGGTTGCGCATTTCCTGCTGCCGGCTGGCTATGTTGATGGCCTTTGGGAAGAGCTGGCCACTCAGTTGCCGGATCTTGGCCCGCAGAGCCTGGGAGGAGGCATCCATGTTGGCGCAGGGTCCGTAGCGCCCGCACATACCGCCATCCTCAGCTTTGGCGGGCAGCGTGAGCACTCGCGGCAGGCGGGCAGACAGCACCTTGAGTGGGTGTGCCAGGCAGGCGGCAGAGATGTGCTGCAGGCTCCAGTCCCAGTTGTAGTCGTCGTAGGTGCAGAACTGTGCCAGGCATCCCATCAGCTGGTAGTACGTCTCTCTTGATACTGCGATGGCGGCGCTGTGCCGCGGGGCCACAAAGCCGCTCAGTTCCATGTGCTGCGGGTCCGGTGACGTCTCCGGGACACCCGTGCCACCCAGGCTCAGCATGTGGCAGCCTTCCTCTTGGCATTGTTTCTGCATGAGCCTTAGGACGTGCAGCCAGTCTGGGAACAGGTAGCTGCCCTCATCCAGGAAGAGGATATGCCCACCGTGCCCGCTCACCTCCCGCACCCTCTCCCATATGAAGTGCAGCTTCCACCACCAGTGGTGCTTGTCCTGGGTGAAGGCAGCCTCTCGGTAGTGGCCGTGGCTGTCCGGGTACTTGGCATTGCTGCAGCCTTTGAGAAGGGCAGACTCCTTGGGCATATCCCGTGGGCAGTCGGCAGGGTCGTTGCCAGGAAACTCATCCGGATAGAAGCTCAGGCTGTATGGGAAGTAGACTGGCAGCACCCGGCAGAAGTTTATGGACGCCATGGCGCGGGCAGCCTCCGGGCACGGCTGCTGCATGCTCAGCACCAGTAGTAGGCGGCTAGTGGCCCCCGGGCCAGCGCTCTGCAGAGACTCAGCCAGCAGCTGCAGCCGGGACCCGCTGCCCGGCCCTCCGCGGACCTGCACCACCAGCACCAGCTCAGGACGACCAGGAAACTGCTCTGCATTGCGCATCGGCTGCCGGAGGTTGTTGCGGTAGGCTGCCAGTCTCTTCTGTAGCGGAGCGCCACTTGGCAGCTGGAAGCCGGAGGGATCCTTCTCGCTGGGCGGCTCCGTGGGCGACGGGTCATCCAGGCGGGAAGATGTGAGCAGCAGCCAGGTGCCGAGGGCCAGGAGCAGCAGCAGGGCGGCGATCTTCTTCTTGTGTAGGGTCAGCCGCATGGCAAGAGCTGGGTGCCAACTGGGGGGGGGTACAGGACTGAGCCCTCTGCCACCAGACACCAACTGTGCCCCTCTACATCACCCACTATATACCCCTGTGCCCTACACACCTCACTATACTGTATACCCCCTGTGCCCTACACACCTCGCTATATACCCCTGTGCCCTACACACCCCGCTATATACCCCTGTGCCCTACACACCCCGCTATATACCCCCTGTGCCCTACACACCCCGCTATATACCCCTGTGCCCTACACACCCCGCTATATACCCCTGTGCCCTACACACCCCGCTATATACCCCCTGTGCCCTACACACCCCGCTATATACCCCTGTGCCCTACACACCCCGCTATATACCCCTGTGCCCTACACACCCCGCTATATACCCCCTGTGCCCTACACGCCTCGCTATATACCCCTGTGCCCTACACACCCCGCTATATACCCCTGTGCCCTACACACTTCACTATATACCCCTGTGCCCTACACACTTCACTATATACCCCCTGTGCCCTACACACTTCACTATATACCCCTGTGCCCTACACACCCCACTATACTGTATACCCCCTGTGCCCTACACACCTCGCTATATACACCTGTGCCCTATATACCCCCTTTACCCTACACACCTCACTATATACCCCCTGTACAGTACACACCCCACTATATACCCCCTGTGCCCTACACACCTCACTATACTATATACCCCCTGTGCCCTACACACCCCACTATATACCCCTGTACAGTACACACCTCACTATATATCCCCTGTGCCCTACACACCCCACTATATACCCCTGTGCCCTATATACCCCCTGTACCCCATAAACCTACCCCTCAGGCCCGTACCTGCCCCTCCCCGGGCACCTCAGCCTCTCGGTCTCCTCCGTCCTCCAGGTACTGAACACCTGAACTGACTGACTGGACTTTACACGGCCATGGGGTGCGTGACGTCACGTCCAACCAACCAATCACACAGCACTGACGACGCACTGCGCCACAGGACCGCCCATAGGGGAGTGTCTGGCGTAAACTTTTCACCAATAAGAATGGAGCTGAGTGAGCGGACGGCCACGTTTACTAAGGGCAAGGGTGCCAGGACTTCAGCCCGTACTGCTTACAGGGGGCCGTCCTGATGAGACGTTGGTGAATAAGGGGTTAACACAGCCTAGAGGGGTAGACACGTGATGTAAGAATTATTGGGGCGTGGTTCCCCCATTGTAATCTCCGGGGTCCTGCCAGTCCCCGAAAAATAGGGACCACTCCCATCATTTCCATTACTACAACCACCTTGTGTCATCTAGAATCCTGGGTCCTAACCCTTATGGCAGAGTGTGACTACCCGAGTCACTACTACCCTCATCATCATATTAGGGAGAGTACAGGCTATGAAGTGCTGAGCACCCTATGACACATCCTATGTAATAATGGGTGTGATCGGTAATTTAGAGCGTAAGCTCCTGTGCCCAGTGACTAAAGATAATTCTCTCCGATTGCCGCTTCTCTTTCTGAGCCGGAGCCAGGATTTAATGTTTCCCAAAATCCGACTCCTGAGGATGAGACCCAGGACCCCAGCGCCCTGCCCCCACAGCAGGATGGTCCATCTCAGCACATGGCACTCGCTGAGGGCTCGATCACACGACCGTATGGCTTTTTCAGTGTATTGCGGGCCGTTTTGTACGGTTCAGTTTTTTGTTTCAGTAGTGTTTCCGGTTCCATTTTTCCGTATGAAAACATAGAAAAAATTGGGCAGGGTATAACATTTTTAATAGATCGTTCCGCAAACGGAACGGATATGTTAGACATACGGAGTACATTCTGTATGTGTTCCGTTTTTTTTTTTTTTTTTGCAGACCCATTGACTTGAATGGAGCCACAGAACGGGATTTGCGGGCAATAATAGGACATGTTCTATCTTTGAACAAAAAAC
The DNA here is from genome assembly GCF_014858855.1 of Bufo gargarizans. Lineage (NCBI taxonomy): Eukaryota > Metazoa > Chordata > Amphibia > Anura > Bufonidae > Bufo > Bufo gargarizans. Next base: position 77,932 of record NW_025334643.1, on the reverse strand, counting down.
GGAACGCATACGGAGTACATTCCGTTTTTTTTAGCAGAACCATTGAAATGAACGGTACGCAAAAAACGGCCCGTAAATAGGAAAAAAAAAAAAAACTGTCATCTGAAAGAGGCCTGACAACAAGGTTACCAGAGCCGGGGCCCAGACTGACACTTTTACAGTCATCAGCCAGGATAAGCGGCGTCGCCCGCTGTCATTATACTGCGGTGAAGTCATTTATGACTCTATAAAGACTGGGGTGACGGCCTCGGATACGCCCCGGGTGTGGGGCCCCGGCTGCCCTCAGCGCAGAGCATCGTACGAGGTACAGAGCCAAGATCCAAAATCGTATCCCCCTATAGAGAGGATAAGCGTCGCACTGGGGTCCCTGGTCACAGTTCTCAGTCCCATATGGTCCATAGTGCGCAGCGGCGCTCATTCCCGACCACCACTCCATTCAGGTGGGCGATATGGGACCCCCAGCGAGCAGGCGCTTGTCCCCAAACCCGAGGGTCTGCCCATGAAAAATCGCCAGGAACAACGGGGGCGTCCGGTACATGCCAATGGCCGAGCATGCCCACTCTGGAGTCTCGTGCTGCACATACAGGGGGTGGCGGCGGTGACATGGGCGGACAGCCTGCCACCACCGCGGGGGATTAAACTGTAACGTGGCTTTCAGTATAAAACATGTACGCCGCCGCCGCCGCCACCTCAGCTGCAGCAACACTCCAGTTACCTCTAGAGCTGCATTCATAATTCTGGAATCACACCAGACCTTACCACAAAGGAAGCAGAAGTCCGGAGCTCCGTCCCTCTGCAGCCACACACGGGGTGGTTTTTTTTAATTGTGAAGACACACTACGAAATTCTGACTTATTTTTTAATTTTTTTCACGTGTTTTTTTTTAGTCACTCATTTTAGTCAATCGACAGGAAACATCTGAAAACAATAAAAAAAATGGCACAGCGAGAGCATACTGCGAATATATATATATGTAAAAAAAAAATAGAGGTGGGAGAGTGCATCGCGCATGCGCAGCCGTCCTCCATTTCTATGGGAGCACAAGAAATGAACGCAGGGCGGCCGCGCGCGCACGGTCCGCTCACCTGAACGGTGGTCTATAAAGCACATTGTAAAACGTCTCCCAAAGTACAAGGAATTCTTAGTGCAACGTTTCACAGGTGTTCAGCACAGTCGGGGTTAATCACAGAACCAGTAGAACAGGCCGAGTGATGCAGGGGCCCGAGGTGACATGACAAGGGCGCGGAGCTGCGATTACTGACCGAATAACAGAGGATGATGGGAGAGCCCAGCGCGACATCCGGCACATTGTACAGCCAACGGCTTAAAGGGCAAGTGCTCTATTCTATTAGAAAAAAAAAAAAAGGGGAGGGGGGGACGGGGGGTTCCAACTGGAGCCGCTCACCCCCCCCACCAATAAAACCAGCACCCACACCCTGAGAAAACAAGGTTTAGGTTTGGTTTTTGAAAACTGTGGTTGGCAAGCTGAGGATGAACGATGGGGATGTCCATCAGATGGTGGGACAGAGCTGCAGTGTAAAGCATAGCGGAGACTAACTCTATGCCCTGAAGACGTGAGCAGATGGGAGCATGGCAGAGTAGACGATATGCTGGACATCTCCAGGAGCTTTCGGACGGTGTAAATCAATGACCGGCGCCCCATCTTAATTTCTGTCCCCCTCCCCCGCCCCCCTAGTTTACTGGTACAGAAGACGAGGCAATTGTCAGTCACATTCAGCAGTTTCTTGGTGACATCAGAGCCTCCTCCGCTGTGGCTCGCATCTAAAGTTTCCCATGGATGACTGAGGGGGGGCGGGGGGTTACTGACGGGGTGACTCAAGACCCCACAAATCCTACTGAACAACGGTGCTCTTCATGTAACAGAACCCCGATCCTGTACAGAACATAATACAACCTCCCACCACAGGGCACGCCGCCACCAAATCAACCAACTGTCATGGAGTCCAGCGAACGGCGGCAAGACTTTAATGCTCCTCCTGGCAGAGACGTCGGCGGCCCTGACCAGGAGGACGGATCACATCATGAAGAAAAAGTCGTCGTCGTCATCATCGTCGTCGTCGGAGAAGAGATCCCCCTGATCCTCGATGTCCTCGTCCGAGAAGGAGTAGTGCGAGTCTTCGCTGTCCCACAAGATGTCCTCCTGCAGCAGGTCATCGGCTTCCTCGCTGCTGGAGAGGATGATGTCAGAGGGTAGGGGGCTGCCCTCGCTGTCAGAGGAGACCGGGATGGAGCGGAGGAGCGTCTCTGCTGCCTGATCTGAAAACCAGACAAGAAGGGGTTACACACCGCAGGTCACAGGCCGCCGCGCCCGGGGAACAAAGGGTTACTCTGACTACAGCCAAGGGCTAGGGACACCCGGGACAAAGGGGCTGCGCCTCCCCTCAGCGTATAGCAACAGGGTAAGATCTCTACCTGCTGTCAGCGAATGGGAACTTTCTTGCTAGCAACAAACCTTCAGCTGCGAGAAGGATTTAGTCTTGGGGTCAGCCTCTGGATGTAGTCAAGCATGTTCCCATTCACAGACAGCAAGCAGAAATCTGAGCAATGGTATAATGCTGCAGTGTCTGGTAGTTCAGAGATCAGCGGCCCAGTCCGTACACCCAGGAGGCCTCTATATAAACCACAGTTATCAGCCGCACAGACCCCATCACCGCGGGGTTCAGCTCAGCACTTCGGGGCCCCAAGAAGAAACGGGAGCCACAGACGAGGCAGAACCAGGAGGAAAAATCATCCTCAGTACAGTACATATACTGCTCTGAGAACACATCCCCCCTGCCCGGCACTGAACCCACGCTCACTAGAGATCAGCGGTGACATCACTGAGAATGCAGCCTATCACTAGAGATCAGCGGTGCCATCACTGAGAATGCCGCCTATCCATTCACTAGAGATCAGCGGTGCCATCACTGGGAATGCCGCCTATCACTAGAGATCAGCGGTGCCATCACTGAGAATGCGGCCTATCACTAGAGATCAGCGGTGCCATTACTGAGAATGCCGCCTATCACTAGAGATCAGCGGTGCCATCACTCAGAATGACGCCTATCACTAGAGATTAGCGGTGCCATCACTGAGAATGCCGCCTATCACTAGAGATCAGCGGTGCCATCACTCAGAATGACGCCTATCACTAGAGATCAGCGGTGACATCACTGAGAATGCCGCATATCACTAGAGATCAGCGGTGCCATCACTGAGAATGCCGCCTATCACTAGAGATTAGCGGTGCCATCACTGAGAAAGCCGCCTATCACTAGAGATCAGCGGTGACATCACTGAGAATGCCGCCTATCCATCACTAGAGATCAGCGGTGCCATCACTGAGAATGCCACCTATCCATCACTAGAGATCAGCGGTGCCATCACTGAGAATGCCACCTATCCATTCACTAGAGATCAGCGGTGACATCACTGAGAATGCCGCCTATCACTAGAGATCAGCGGTGCCATCACTGAGAATGCCGCCTATCACTAGAGATCAGCGGTGCCATCACTGAGAATGCAGCCTATCCATTCACTAGAGATCAGCGGTGCCATCACTGAGAATGCAGCCTATCACTAGAGATCAGCGGTGCCATCACTGAGAATGCAGCCTATCACTAGAGATCAGCGGTGCCATCACTGGGAATGCAGCATATCACTAGAGATCAGCGGTGCCATCACTGAGAATGCAGCCTATCCATCACTAGAGATTAGCGGTGCCATCACTGAGAATGCAGCCTATCCATCACTAGAGATCAGCGGTGCCATCACTGAGAATGCAGCCTATCACTAGAGATCAGCGGTGCCATCACTGAGAATGCAGCCTATCACTAGAGATCAGCGGTGCCATCACTGAGAATGCAGCCTATCCATTCACTAGAGATCAGCGGTGCCATCAATGAGAATGCAGCCTATCCATCACTAGAGATCAGCGGTGCCATCACTGAGAATGCAGCCTATTCATTCACTAGAGATCAGCGGTGACATCACTGAGAATGCAGCCTATCCATTCACTAGAGATCAGCGGTGCCATCACTGAGAATGCAGCCTATCCATTCACTAGAGATCAGCAGTGACATCACTGAGAATGCCGCCTATCCATTCACTAGAGATCAGCGGTGCCATCACTGAGAATGCAGCCTATCCATTCACTAGAGATCAGCGGTGCCATCACTGAGAATGCAGCCTATCCATTTACTAGAGATCAGCGGTGCCATCATGAGAATGCAGCCTATCACTAGAGATCAGCGGTGCCATCACTGGGAATGCCACCTATCACTAGAGATCAGCGGTGCCATCACTGGGAATCTGCCTATCACTAGAGATCAGCGGTGCCATCACTGGGAATCTGCCTATCACTAGAGATCAGCGGTGCCATCACTGAGAATGCAGCCTATCACTAGAGATCAGCGGTGCCATCACTGAGAATGCAGCCTATCACTAGAGATCAGCGGTGCCATCACTGAGAATGCAGCCTATCCATTCACTAGAGATCAGCGGTGCCATCAATGAGAATGCAGCCTATCCATCACTAGAGATCAGCGGTGCCATCACTGAGAATGCAGCCTATTCATTCACTAGAGATCAGCGGTGACATCACTGAGAATGCCGCCTATCCATTCACTAGAGATCAGCGGTGCCATCACTGAGAATGCAGCCTATCCATTCACTAGAGATCAGCGGTGCCATCACTGAGAATGCAGCCTATCCATTTACTAGAGATCAGCGGTGCCATCATGAGAATGCAGCCTATCACTAGAGATCAGCGGTGCCATCACTGGGAATGCCACCTATCACTAGAGATCAGCGGTGCCATCACTGGGAATCTGCCTATCACTAGAGATCAGCGGTGCCATCACTGGGAATCTGCCTATCACTAGAGATCAGCGGTGCCACCAGTGGGAATGCCGCCTATCACTAGAGATCAGCGGTGCCATCACTGGGAATCTGCCTATCACCAGAGATCAGTGGTGCCATCACTGAGAATGCCGCCTATCACCAGAGATCAGCGGTGCCATCACTGAGAATGCCGCCTATCACCAGAGATCAGCGGTGCCATCACTGGGAATCTGCCTATCACTAGAGATCAGCGGTGCCATCACTGGGAATCTGCCTATCACTAGAGATCAGCGGTGCCATCACTGGGAATCTGCCTATCACTAGAGATCAGCGGTGCCATCACTGGGAATCTGCCTATCACTAGAGATCAGCGGTGCCATCACTGGGAATCTGCCTATCACCAGAGATCAGCGGTGCCACCAGTGGGAATGCCGCCTATCACCAGAGATCAGCGGTGCCACCAGTGGGAATGCCGCCTATCACTAGAGATCAGCGGTGCCACCAGTGGGAATGCCGCCTATCACTAGAGATCAGCGGTGCCATCACTGGGAATGGGGCGGTGGATCTCTTATACTGCCGGTCTCCTGGAAGCCTCAGTCGCCGGATGCTGGAGTATGGGTCACCCACCTCTCACCTTTGCGCTCTAGTATGAGAGCCAGGCGGCGGTCCTGCATTTCGGGGCTCAGTTTGTCCACCATGCGGTTAATACAATTGTCCAGGACGAGGGATCGGGTCTGGGTCTTTATCTCCTGCCGGCAGATGGGACATTCTTCTTTTCTCTTTCTCCATGACTCGATGCAGAAGCAGCAGAAGCTGTGGGCGCAGTTCAGGGTCACGGCCTGTGGGGGCAGTAGACAGTTACACACTGGTTCCGGACTCTGACCGCGGCCGCGCGCTGCGACCCCTCACCTCGATGAAGTGCTCGGAGCAGATGATGCACTGCAGCTCATTGTCCAGGACGTCGTTCATGTGGTTGGAGACCTCCTCCTTCTGCGCGGCCACCTTCTCCTTCTCCTCCTGTTACAATGAAGGAAAGTCACATCCTACAATCTGAGGACTACAACCCCCAGCAGAGCCGTCACAATACTGCACCTTGGTTTCCTGTAGCTCTTTATTTTTTGCTTGAATTATTTGTTCAAAATCCCGGCGACTGCGGTTCAGATCTTCCATGAGCAGCGAGTGCTGAGAAGACATCGGAGGATCTCACATCAGGACGACCCAGCAGGAAACATGGCGCCGCAAACCCCTCAACTACTACTACTGACCCAGAGCTCCACCTACAATCACTGCGCCCTCATACAATATTACTACTGACTCAGAGCTCCACCTTCTATAATCACTGCGCCCTCATACAATATTACTACTGACCCAGAGCTCCACCTACAATCACTGCGCCCTCATACATTACTACTACTGACCCAGAGCTCCACCTACAATCACTGCGCCCTCATACAATATTACTACTGACCCAGAGCTCCACCTACAATCACTGCGCCCTCATACAATACTACTACTGACCCAGAGCTCCACCTACAATCACTGCGCCCTCATACAATATTACTACTGACCCAGAGCTCCACCTACAATCACTGCGCCCTCATACATTATTACTAACCAAGAGCTCCACCTACAATCACTGCGCCCTCATACAATATTACTACTGACCCAGAGCTCCACCTACAATCACTGCGCCCTCATACAATATTACTACTGACTCAGAGCTCCACCTTCTATAATCACTGCACCCTCATACAATATTACTACTGACCCAGAGCTCCACCTTCTATAATCACTGCACCCTCATACAATATTACTACTGACCCAGAGCTCCACCTTCTATAATCACTGCACCCTCATACAATATTACTACTGACCCAGAGCTCCACCTACAATCACTGCGCCCTCATACAATACTACTACTGACCCAGAGCTCCACCTACAATCACTGCGCCCTCATACAATATTACTACTGACCCAGAGCTCCACCTACAATCACTGCGCCCTCATACAATATTACTACTGACCCAGAGCTCCACCTACAATCACTGCGCCCTCATACAATATTACTACTGACCCAGAGCTCCACCTACAATCACTGCGCCCTCATACAATATTACTACTGACCCAGAGCTTCACCTATAAGCACTGCGCCCTCATACAATATTACTACTGACCCAGAGCTCCACCTACAATCACTGCACCCTCATACAATATTACTACTGACCCAGAGCTCCACCTACAATCACTGCACCCTCATACAATATTACTACTGACCCAGAGCTCCACCTACAATCACTGCGCCCTCATACAATATTACTACTGACCCAGAGCTCCACCTACAATCACTGTGCCCTCATACATTATTACTACTGACCCAGAGCTCCACCTACAATCACTGCGCCCTCATACATTATTACTACTGACCCAGAGCTCCACCTACAATCACTGCGCCCTCATACAATATTACTACTGACCCAGAGCTCCACCTACAATCACTGCGCCCTCATACATTATTACTACTGACCCAGAGCTCCACCTACAATCACTGCGCCCTCATACAATATTACTACTGACCCAGAGCTCCACCTATAAGCACTGCGCCCTCATACAATATTACTACTGACCCAGAGCTTCACCTATAATCACTGCGCCCTCATACAATATTACTACTGACCCTGAGCTTCACCTATAAGCACTGCGCCCTCATACAATATTACTACTGACCCTGAGCTTCACCTACAATCACTGCGCCCTCATACAATATTACTACTGACCCAGAGCTCCACCTACAATCACTGCGCCCTCATACAATATTACTACTGTCCCTGAGCTCCACCTACAATCACTGCGCCCTCATACAATATTACTACTGACCCAGAGCTCCACCTACAATATTACTACTGACCCAGAGCTCCACCTACAATCACTGCGCCCTCATACAATATTACTACTGACCCAGAGCTCCACCTACAATCACTGCGCCCTCATACAATATTACTACTGACCCAGAGCTCCACCTACAATATTACTACTGACCCAGAGCTCCACCTACAATCACTGCGCCCTCATACATTACTACTACTAACCAAGAGCTCCACCTACAATCACTGCGCCCTCATACAATATTACTACTGACCCTGAGCTTCACCTATAAGCACTGCGCCCTCATACAATATTACTACTGACCCAGAGCTCCACCTACAAGCACAGCGCCCTCATACAATATTACTACTGACCCAGAGCTCCACCTACAATCACTGCGCCCTCATACAATATTACTACTGACCCAGAGCTCCACCTACAATCACAGCGCCCTCATACAATATTACTACTGACCCAGAGCTCCACCTACAATCACTGCGCCCTCATACAATATTACTACTGACCCAGAGCTCCACCTATAAGCACTGCGCCCTCATACAATACTACTACTGACCCAGAGCTTCACCTATAATCACTGCGCCCTCATACAATATTACTACTGACCCTGAGCTTCACCTATAAGCACTGCGCCCTCATACAATATTACTACTGACCCTGAGCTTCACCTACAATCACTGCGCCCTCATACAATATTACTACTGACCCAGAGCTCCACCTACAATCACTGCGCCCTCATACAATATTACTACTGTCCCTGAGCTCCACCTACAATCACTGCGCCCTCATACAATATTACTACTGACCCAGAGCTCCACCTACAATATTACTACTGACCCAGAGCTCCACCTACAATCACTGCGCCCTCATACAATATTACTACTGACCCAGAGCTCCACCTACAATCACTGCGCCCTCATACAATATTACTACTGACCCAGAGCTCCACCTACAATATTACTACTGACCCAGAGCTCCACCTACAATCACTGCGCCCTCATACAATATTACTACTGACCCAGAGCTCCACCTACAATCACTGCGCCCTCATACAATATTACTACTGACCCAGAGCTCCACCTACAATCACTGCGCCCTCATACAATATTACTACTGTCCCTGAGCTCCACCTACAATCACTGCGCCCTCATACAATATTACTACTGACCCAGAGCTCCACCTACAATATTACTAATGACCCAGAGCTCCACCTACAATCACTGCGCCCTCATACAATATTACTACTGACCCAGAGCTCCACCTACAATCACTGCGCCCTCATACAATATTACTACTGACCCTGAGCTTCACCTACAATCACTGCGCCCTCATACAATATTACTACTGACCCAGAGCTCCACCTACAATCACTGCGCCCTCATACATTACTACTACTAACCAAGAGCTCCACCTACAATCACTGCGCCCTCATACAATATTACTACTGACCCTGAGCTTCACCTATAAGCACTGCGCCCTCATACAATATTACTACTGACCCAGAGCTCCACCTACAATCACAGCGCCCTCATACAATATTACTACTGACCCAGAGCTCCACCTACAATCACTGCGCCCTCATACAATATTACTACTGACCCAGAGCTCCACCTACAATCACAGCGCCCTCATACAATATTACTACTGACCCAGAGCTCCACCTACAATCACTGCGCCCTCATACAATATTACTACTGACCCTGAGCTTCACCTACAATCACTGCGCCCTCATACAATATTACTACTGACCCAGAGCTCCACCTACAATCACAGCGCCCTCATACAATATTACTACTGACCCAGAGCTCCACCTACAATCACTGCGCCCTCATACAATATTACTACTGACCCAGAGCTCCATCTACAATCACTGCGCCCTCATACAATATTACTACTGACCCAGAGCTCCACCTACAATCACTGCGCCCTCATACAATACTACTACTGACCCAGAGCTCCACCTACAATCACTGCGCCCTCATACAATATTACTACTGACCCAGAGCTCCACCTACAATCACTGCGCCCTCATACAATATTACTACTGACCCAGAGCTCCACCTACAATCACTGCACCCTCATACAATACTACTACTGACCCAGAGCTCCACCTACAATCACTGCGCCCTCATACAATATTACTACTGACCCAGAGCTCCACCTACAATCACTGCGCCCTCATACAATATTACTACTGACCCAGAGCTCCACCTACAATCACTGCGCCCTCATACAATATTACTACTGACCCAGAGCTCCACCTACAATCACTGCGCCCTCATACAATATTACTACTGACCCAGAGCTCCACCTACAATCACAGCGCCCTCATACAATATTACTACTGACCCAGAGCTCCACCTACAATCACAGCGCCCTCATACAATATTACTACTGACCCAGAGCTCCACCTACAATCACTGCGCCCTCATACAATATTACTACTGACCCAGAGCTCCACCTACAATCACTGCGCCCTCATACAATATTACTACTGACCCAGAGCTCCACCTACAATCACTGCGCCCTCATACATTACTACTACTAACCAAGAGCTCCACCTACAATCACTGCGCCCTCATACAATATTACTACTGACCCAGAGCTCCACCTACAATCACTGCGCCCTCATACATTACTACTACTAACCAAGAGCTCCACCTACAATCACTGCGCCCTCATACAATATTACTACTGACCCTGAGCTTCACCTATAAGCACTGCGCCCTCATACAATATTACTACTGACCCAGAGCTCCACCTACAATCACAGCGCCCTCATACAATATTACTACTGACCCAGAGCTCCACCTACAATCACTGCGCCCTCATACAATATTACTACTGACCCTGAGCTTCACCTATAATCACTGCGCCCTCATACAATATTACTACTGACCCTGAGCTTCACCTATAAGCACTGCGCCCTCATACAATATTACTACTGACCCTGAGCTTCACCTACAATCACTGCGCCCTCATACAATATTACTACTGACCCAGAGCTCCACCTACAATCACTGCGCCCTCATACAATATTACTACTGACCCAGAGCTCCACCTACAATCACTGCGCCCTCATACAATATTACTACTGACCCAGAGCTCCACCTACAATCACTGCGCCCTCATACAATATTACTACTGACCCAGAGCTCCACCTACAATCACTGTGCCCTCATACAATATTACTACTGACCCTGAGCTCCACCTACAATTACTGCGCCCTCATACAATATTACTACTGACCCAGAGCTCCACCTACAATCACTGCGCCCTCATACAATATTACTACTGTCCCTGAGCTCCACCTACAATTACTGCGCCCTCATACAATATTACTACTGACCCAGAGCTCCACCTACAATCACAGCGCCCTCATACAATATTACTACTGACCCTGAGCTCCACCTACAATCACTGTGCCCTCATACAATATTACTACTGACCCAGAGCTCCACCTTCTATAATCACTGCGCCCTCATACAATCTTACCACAGACCCAGAGCTCCACCTTCTATAATCAGTGCGCCTTCATACAATATTAATAGACCCAGAGCTCCACCTTCTATAAGCACTGCGCCCTCATACAATATTACTAGACCCAGAGCTCCACCTTCTATAAGCACTGCGCCTTCATACAATATTAATAGACCCAGAGCTCCACCTTCTATAAGCACTGCGCCCTCATACAATATTACTCAGTGTGTGTCCTCAGACAGCACAGATATCTAGATCTTGACGTCACCTCTTTCAGCGCCTGCGCCAGCTGCTCCCCCAGATGCTCCTCTTCTGTCTGCGATGGTTTCCCCTGTGATCAGAAGGAGACAAAGATAATTTGACCCCAAACACTGGAGACCCCCACATTCCACAGCACAGCCTCGTTACATACAGAGGAAATCCTCTGCAACAAGGCGGAAAGCCAGATGAGGGCGACACCGGGCCTTCAGATGGGCGAGTGGTGAAAGGGGTTCTCCTGGAACTACTATTGATGATCTTCAGGATAGATCACCAGTATCAGCGGGGGTCCGACACCCGGGATCCCTGCCGATCAGCTGTTAAGAGGCCAGAGCTCTGAGCGCTTAGGCCTCTTCCTAGGTCATGTGACATCCCGCGGCTCAGCCCCATTCAAGTCAATGGAGCTGAGCTGCACTACCAAGCACTGCCACTATACGATGTATGGCGCTGTGCTTGGAGACCTGTCGGGAGCCAACCGCACTGACGAGAGCTCAGATAAGTATGGCGGCTCCCTGAAACACCTTAGGACAGGTCATCATTACCTTTACCCGGAGAACCCCTTTAGCACTAGCCTATCTGTGCCTTCAGGAGGGGCCACTTTAACCCCTTCATTACATAGTCACACATGTATGGCGGATATCGGGTCTTTAAAGATGGTGCCTGCTCCGGAGCGTTCATAGGGATAACCCCTTTAACAAAAGGCTGCGCATCAGCACCCCACAATCATGTCACGGGGACACCGATGAGCATGAGATGGCGTGGGAACAGCTCCTGAGCCGGCACCATCCCCGCCATGTCACCAGGAGGACTAGCCCGCCAGGACGGGACCTGCACATATGGGCATAGCCCGGCTCACCCCACATGTAGAAACAACAAGTACAGAAATCCAGTCTCTAACACGCCGGCTACAGACATGTCAGAAGACTGAGCACAGGGTCATTGATGGTCATCCGTACCGTGCTTCCTTGCTCCTCCTGGAAGACCTTCTTCAGCTCACTGACCCTCTGGAGATGCTCCTCATGTTTACTGCACAGCTCCTTCTGAAGGTCCTGGAGCTGCTGCTGTGTGGACGCTGGCTGTCTGCTGCCCGTAGAGCCGCTCTGCTCAGGGATCTTCAGCTTCTCTTGGACCTGAGCATTTAGGTCCCTAAGTTCTACAATAGACTGTCTCATTTTGGTCAAATGGAAATTGCTCTGAGACGGTGTTTGAGAGGGGGCCATCATATCAGCGTCCACGGAGCTCTCCAGATCCACCACAGCCTCCACTTTCACTGTGGGCTGCCTAGCCACCTCAGTCTTATGGGACCTGGTTGGCTCTCTGCAGTCTTTTGAGACCCGGTGGATTTTGGCCCTGGAGGTGCCGGAGGTGCCCTCCGTCCCAGAGGCCTCAGAGTCCTCACAGTTCAGCTTACGTTTGGTTCTGGTCGACTTTCTCTTCCCCGACTGTGGAGTCAAATGCGGTCGGATCTGTTCTAGATTTTCCTGAACCAGTTCATATTCAAACTCGACCTGTTCTGTGTTGGGTAGAGCCACCCCCACCTGGACGCAGCTCCCTTTGGTCACGACGTACGGCTTCTGAGGCTCCAGCTTCTGTTTATTGAGGAAAACGCCATTGAGGCTCTGCAAGAGAGAAGAAAGTCAGAACCTCCTCCAAAAAAAATGACCCCGATTCCAGGCTGCAGGAGACCCACAACGGCAGGCGGAGGTGGCCCACAGCAAGTCAGCCGGCTGTTACCGGATACTAGTCATGGAGCAGCATCACCCACAGCATTATATGGGGTTTGTGGTTATAATACCAGCGGAACGTGACAACCTTTATATAAGGGGATGTTATTTACCTGCACTAGATCGCACCCAAAGACTCCACACAAACCGTCCAGATACTGTTCAGAGATCCAACTAGTGTGAACACTGCATTACTGATCCTGTATTATACTCCAGAGCTGCACTCACTATTCTGCTGGTGCAGTCATTGTGTACATACATTACTTATCCTGTACTGACCCTGAGTTACATCCTGTATTATACTCCAGAGCTGCACTCACTATTCTGCTGGTGGAGTCATTGTGTACATACATTACTTATCCTGTACTGATCCTGAGTTACATCCTGTATTATACTCCAGAGCTGCACTCACTATTCTGCTGGTGGAGTCACTGTGTACATACATTACTTATCCTGTACTGATCCTGAGTTACATCCTGTATTATACTCCGGAGCTGCACTCACTATTCTGCTGGTGCAGTCACTGTGTACATACATTACTTATCCTGTACTAATCCTGAGTTACATCCTGTATTATACTCCAGAGCTGCACTCACTATTCTGCTGGTGCAGTCACTGTGTACATACATTACTTATCCTGTACTGATCCCGAGTTACATCCTGTATTATACTCCGGAGCTGCACTCACTATTCTGCTGGTGCAGTCACTATGTACATACATTACTTATCCTGTACTGATCCTGAGTTACATCCTGTATTATACTCCAGAGCTGCACTCACTATTCTGCTGGTGCAGTCACTGTGTACATACATTACTTATCCTGTACTGATCCTGAGTTACATCCTGTATTATCCTCCAGAGCTGCACTCACTATTCTGCTGGTGCAGTCACTGTGTACATACATTACTTATCCTGTACTGACCCTGAGTTACATCCTGTATTATACTCCAGAGCTGCACTCACTATTCTGCTGGTGGAGTCATTGTGTACATACATTACTTATCCTGTATTATACTCCAGAGCTGCAGTCACTATTCTGCTGGTGCAGTCACTGTGTACATACATTACTTATCCTGCACTGATCCTGAGTTACATCCTGTATTATACTCCAGTGCTGCACTCACTATTCTGCTGGTGCAGTCACTGTGTACATACATTACTTATCCTGTACTGATCCTGACTTACATCCTGTATAATACTCCAGAGCTGCACTCACTATTCTGCTGGTGCAGTCACTGTGTACATACATTACTTATCCTGTACTGACCCTGAGTTACATCCTGTATTATACTCCAGAGCTGCACTCACTATTCTGCTGGTGGAGTCATTGTGTACATACATTACTTATCCTGTACTGATCCTGAGTTACATCCTGTATTATACTCCAGAGCTGCACTCACTATTCTGCTGGTGCAGTCACTGTGTACATACATTACTTATCCTGTACTGATCCTGAGTTACATCCTGTATCATACTCCAGAGCTGCACTCACTATTCTGCTGGTGGAGTCACTGTGTACATACATTACTTATCCTGTACTGGTCCTGAGTTACATCCTGTATTATACTCCAGAGCTGCACTCACTATTCTGCTGGTGCAGTCACTGTGTACATACATTACTTATCCTGTACTGATCCTGAGTTACATCCTGTATTATACTCCAGAGCTGCACTCACTATTCTGCTGGTGCAGTCACTGTGTACATACATTACTTATCCTGTACTGATCCTGAGTTACATCCTGTATTATCCTCCAGAGCTGCACTCACTATTCTGCTGGTGCAGTCACTGTGTACATACATTACTTATCCTGTACTGACCCTGAGTTACATCCTGTATTATACTCCAGAGCTGCACTCACTATTCTGCTGGTGGAGTCATTGTGTACATACATTACTTATCCTGTATTATACTCCAGAGCTGCACTCACTATTCTGCTGGTGCAGTCACTGTGTACACACATTACTTATCCTGTATTATACTCCAGAGCTGCACTCACTATTCTGCTGGTGCAGTCACTGTGTACACACATTACTTATCCTGTATTATACTCCAGAGCTGCAGTCACTATTCTGCTGGTGCAGTCACTGTGTACATACATTACTTATCCTGTACTGATCCTGAGGTACATCCTGTATTATACTCCAGAGCTGCACTCACTATTCTGCTGGTGCAGTCACTCACTGTTCCGCAGCTTCAGAGCTGACATCTCCCAGCATTCTCTGCCCGTCCTGTATCTGCATACACATAGATGCTGCTCTGGGAAGTGGTATCAAGAAGCGCCTGTTTTCCGCTCAGCCCTTCACGCTGCATCTATGCTCGCTGTCTAGGTTCAACACTTCTCAAATAAAGCAAAAAATTCGGGCACCCGAGCTGTGCTACTAAAAATCATCTTTTATTGAAAAATCCATAAAAAGTTAATTACTGGATTTTTAGTGCCTGAACTTTTTGCTTTGAGAAGAAGCGTTTTCTCTCCACTAGGATCTATACAGTCATCGGATATAGAAAAACTATAGAAAAATTCCCCCCTTCCTATTCATTTATTTTTTTGGGGTCTCACGCAGCAACTCTTTTTGTAGCTCATTAAGAAGTGAGGAATCAGATCAAAGGAATTTTCTTTAATTTACCGTATTTATTTTTTATTTATTTTTTACACATTCTGCAAATTCAACTCTTCTGTTCTCATTCACTTCTTAGATTACAAGGCGCCCTCTCACCCTCTGCTGCCCCCCCTCTCACCCTCCGCTGGCATCCCCTGGTGCTGGGTAACCCTCCGCTGGCCCCCCCCTCTAACCCTCCGCTGGCCCCCCCCTCTAACCCTCCGCTGGCCCCCCCCTCTAACCCCCCCCCTCTAGCCCTCCGCTGGCCCCCCCCCTCTAACCCTCCACTGCCATCCCCTGGTGCTGGGTAACCCTCTGCTGCCCCCTGCGGGTTCACACTGACTATTGATTCTTTCCTTTCACAACTAGTGCTTACTAGTTATTTAATGCAAGATATTTACCCCAGGGCTCCAGATGGCGACCAAAACGGTCGCCAATGCGCCTTAAAATTTGCAGATGGCGACAAGACTTTTTAGTCTTGTCGCCATTTGCGACTGTACCGCCGCGATCCTGCGCAGCCTATGTTCTCTTCAGTAGCACAGCACAGTCAGTGGAGAAGGAAGGAGTCCCTCCCTCTCCACTGTGACGCGGCCGCCACTACCACCAATGGGCAGATAGCAGGGAGGAGGAGGGGGGAGCTGTCGCCACCGCGCCACCAATGAATGTAAAACATAAGTATAGGCAGCGGTATCACAGACCTGGCACCCGGCCTCAATAACAGGGCATGCGATCTGCGGTAATTAACCCCTCAGGTGCCACAGATCGCATGCCCTGTTATTGAGGCCGGGTGCCGGGTCTGTTATACCGCTGCCGACAGGAGTTAAAGAGGACCTTTCATGGGTACAAAGAATATGAACTTATTAGTAGCAGGCTACATAGAGCGGCGCCCAGGGATCTAAGTGCACTTACTATTAGTCCTGGGAGCCGCTCCGTTCACCCGCTGTGGCCCCCGGTAATTTCAACATTCAGAGCAAGGAGGAGGAGACGCCAGTGTCTGTCCTTCCCCCTGACAGCAGCGCTGACCAATCACAGCGCAGAGAGAGGAAGAAAAAAACAACTCCCTCTCTCTGCGCTGTGATTGGTCAGAGCTGCTGTCAGGGGGAAGGACAGACACTGGCGTCTCCTCCTCCTTGCTCTGAATGTTGAAATTACCGGGGGCCACAGCGGGTGAACTGAGCGGCGCCCAGGACTAATAGTAAGTGCACTTAGATCCCTGGGCGCCGCTCTATGCAGCCTGCTACTATAAGTTAATATTCTTTGGACCCACGAAAGGTCCTCTTTAATTACATTCATTGGTGATGCAGTGCGCCCTCCCAAAGCCTCACCCCCCCCCCCCCCATTATCACTGGCCACAAGTCCCCCCCCCCCCCCATTATCACTGGCCACAAGTCGTCGTCCCCCCATTGTTATATGGTGGCCACAGGGTCCCATCCCCTCCATTGGTGGCAGTGGCAGATTACACTGCTGGGGCTCAGATCGTTACCATGGCAGCCAGGACGCTACTGGAGCCCTGGCTGCCATGGTCAGCTCCCTGCTGCTGTGTGTACTATGCCCAGGGCAGCAGGGACATGTGTGAGATCCCATTCACCCTGATAGATCTCTATCAGGGTGAATAGCACAAGGGATGAAAAGATCCAGGTTCTAGTCCTAAGGAAAGAAATGGTTATTAAATAAAAAGTTAAACAAAAAAAACACCAAAATACTAAAAGTTTAAATGGCCCCCTTCCCAGTTTTACATATAAAATTTACAAACAATAAAGAATTAACATATTACATATCGCCACGTCCCAAAAAGTGTGAGCTATTAAAATATAAAAAAATATTTCCGCTCGGTGAAGGCCGTAACAGAAAAAAAAAAAACCTCTAAACCACGCAATTCGCCATTTTTAGTCACCTTGTCCCCCAGAAGATGTCCCTGGACGTGAGAGCTATGTGGTTTTCTCCTATATGTAGTGCTGGCCACTACTGTGACCTGCGTCTCATCTTCTCAAAGTCCTTTTTTTTTTTATTATATGCATTTTAAATTTGGCGACTAAAAAATGTAATTTGGCTCCTAAATTTTTTAGCTTAGGAGCCAATGGCTCCTGGTAATTTTTTTTTGTCTGGAGCACTGTACCCCAAAATAGTTCCTAAACAAAAAACACAACTCAAGAAAAATCAGGAGGGTTAGGCTACTTTCACACTGGCGTTTGGCTTTCCGTTTGTGAGATCCGTTCAGGGCTCAGCGTCCAAAACGGATCAGTTTGGTCCTAATGCATTCTGAATGTAAAAGGATCCGCTCAGAATGTATCAGTTTGCCTCTGTTCCGTCTCCATTCCGCTCTGGAGGCCGCCTGCAGCGTTTTGGTGTCCGCTTGACGAAACTGATCACTGACAATAGAAAACGGATCCGTCCTCCATTGACTTTCAATGGAGTTCATGACGGATCCGTCTTGGCTATGTTACAGGTAATACAAACGGACGCAGACGGTTGTATTATTGCAACGGATCCGTCTTCGCAGATCCATGACGGATCCGCCCAAAACGCGAGTGTGAAAGTAGCCTTAAAGGGAACCTGCCACCGGGATTTTGGGTATAGAGCTGAGGACATGGGCTGCTAGATCACCGCTAGCACATCCACAATACCCAGTCCCCATAGCTCTGTGCGCTTTTATTGTGTAAAAAAAACAATTTGATCCATATGCAAATTAACCTGAGACGAGTCCTGTCCCTGACTCCTCTCACATACAGGACTCAGGTTAATTTGCATATGGATCAAATCATTTTTTTACAAAATAAAAGCACACAGAGCTATGGGGACTGGGTATTGTGGATGTGCTAGCGGCCATCTAGCGACCCATGTCCTCAGCTCTATACAGGTGACAGGTTCCCTTTGAAGTGTGAGGAGGCTGAAGTCTTACTGACGGAGTTTTCTCCACTGACTCTATTAGGGACGTCTGGCGCCATCTAGTGTCGCACCTTGTGAACCTGCTGTGGGGGATACATAGCACAGGCTACAGGTAAATCTACACACACAGTGCTGCCCATAATTATTCATACCCCAGGCAAATTTTGACTTAAAGTTACTTTTATTGAACCAGCAAGTAATTTTTTGACGGGAAATGACATCGGTGTCTCCCATAACAAGACGATGTACAAGAGGCATTATTGTGGGAAAAACATTTCTCAGCTTTTATTTAAATTTGAGCAAAAAGTGTCCAGTCCAAAACTATTCATCCCCTTCACAAAGTGTCACAGTCTGTGGGAAAACCCAAAGTTCTATCCATTCCATATATAGTCCAAGCTGTTCTAAAGCCTCCTAATTACCCGGATTAATTGGGAACAGCTGTTTTAATCAACTCAACAGGTGAAAAGCAGCAGCTCTCTGCAGTTGGCTTGTGGACAGTCATGGCTCCCGTACTACTACTCTCATCCTCTGGGAAATGTCTAGCGCCTTAGGCCACACATACACTTTGTGGAATTGCTGCAGAGAATATTCGCAGCCATTTTCCAAGAATCCCCAGGGAAACCTTCACCAAATCAGTGGGGTCCCCAGAAGGGAGGGGGCGAGCACTGGAAGGAAAAAAACATGGAATAACCCCCCCCTTCCCAGTCTGTACGACCCAGGCCCCTGTGATTGGCTGCGGCAGTCATGCGTTGTCGAGACTGGCGGGGGGGGGGGGGGGGGGGGGGCACACTCTAATTTTTTATTTAACCAGTCCAAGACTGGTACATTTAACCCCTTCATGACTAGAAATATTTTTGCTGTCAATTTGATATATGGGGTGGAGTATAGTTTACACCCAGCGGAGGGGCTGGTGGTGGTGTTTTTTTTATAATTTCTATTAGTTTTTTTATTTAATTTTACAGGTTGCCCCCCTGAGATCACACCCTGGGGGGAGCATTACACAACAGAGCTGATCTGCTAAGCCCCAGCAGCTCCTGCAGTTGGAGCTGACGTGTATACAGTGGGGGAGGGGCAGTAAAGACCACCGCCACCATCTCTACGGGGTCCCCTACCTCTGACCGGCCCCCTGTCCTGCATGCTGAAATTTAACAGTCTGATCCCTCTCTCTCCCCTGACGGGAGGCCCCCATACACATAAGGTGGCCGACCAACCTCACCATAGTCAGCGGGTCCACCGCACAATGGGGCAGGGTACAGGACCAGTCACCTGCACTACATCCTGCTGCTCCTGCGCTGAAATAACAGCCCTGTTGTCAGACTTACGTTGTTGTCGGTGATGGTCCACTGACCCTCTGCGTTCTGCTTGAAGATGCAGTGCACTCGGGAGACCATGAGGGGGCACAGGGTGGACTGCAGCTGGTACGTGGTGAACGCTCTGCCCAAGGTCACCTGAAGAAAAGAGACAGTTATAGGCGGTATAAGGATGAGGCGTCCTGATCAGTGAAGGGTTAATACCGCGGATCTGGATGGAGGAGGGTTGTCAGAGATGCCACACATCATGTATCCCAGAAGGAAGGGTCTGCAGGGGCCGGGGGGCTACGTGCGATACAGGGGGTGTGCGGGGCAAGAGGCGCAAACTATACAGGGGGGCGCGGGGCACACCTTACGGGGCAGGGGGCGCGGGGCACACCATACGGGGGGGCACACCATACGGGGGGGGGGGGTGCAGGGCAGGGGGGGGCACACCATACGGGGGGGGGAGTGCGGGTCAGAGGGGGCACACCATACGGGGGGGGCGTGCGGGGCAGGGGGCGCACACCATACGGGGGGGGCGTGCGGGGCAGGGGGCGCACACCATACGAGGGGCGTGCGGGGCAGGGGGCGCACACCATACGGGGGGCGTGCGGGGCAGGGGGCGCATACCATACAGGGGGCATGCGGGGCAGGGGGCGCATACCATACGGGGGGGGCGTGCAGGGCAGGGGGCGCACACCATACGGGGGGGGTGTGCGGGGCAGGGGGCGCACACCATACGGGGGGGGTGTGCGGGGCAGGGGGCGCACACCATACGGGGGGGGGTGTGCGGGGCAGGGGGCGCACACCATACGGGGGGGTGTGCGGGGCAGGGGGCGCATACCATACAGGGGGCGTGCGGGGCAGGGGGCGCATACCATACGGGGGGTGTGCGGGGCAGGGGGCGCATACCATACGGGGGGGCGTGCGGGGCAGGGGGCGCATACCATACGGGGGGCATGCGGGGCAGGGGGTGCATACCATACGGGGGGCGTGCGGGGCAGGGGGCGCATACCATACGGGGGGCGTGCGGGGCAGGGGGCGCACACCATACGGGGGGGGGGGGGCAGGATATGGCTGTTGTCCCCAGGAAGCAGTGCTCTTCCCACACGCTTGTCCTCCACACTGTGTGATAACATCAGGCCGCTGAGGGCTCGTATACACCCGGGTGTTATGTATAGGGCGCTGCTGTCCTCACCTCCTCCCCCTCAGGCAGTAGTAATATGTCCCGGCTTGATCCCAGTCTCCGCAGACACCAGCACGTGCCGCCGCTCATCCCGTCCCCGGTGTCCTCCATCTTTACCGCCTGTCATCCGCGGCCTACCGGAGGGGGAAATCAACAACAAGCCCGGACTAATCACAAGCCGAGCATAGATTCAGTCAGTTGTAATCGAGCGCCGACAGCGATCACCTGTAATCAATCTGACCAATCAGCGTGTGCGCCCTACAGACTACTGCAGGCAAGAGCAGCCGAATGTCGAACGAAACCTACTTAGTAGTAACCCAGCATTAGGGCGCTGACGTCACAGGCACAGCTCCGCGGGCGCTGACGTCACAGGCACGCCTCCTTCTCTCATTCTGTAGGTTTTTTATGCAATTGTCAGGAGACCTTATCGCTGCAGTGAGCGGTCCTTAACCCTTAGGATACTGGAGGCTTTTAGCGTTTTCAGTTTTCTTCCCTGTCTTACTTGAGCCATAACTTTTAGATTTTTCCTTTCACATATATCCATATGAGGGCTTGTTTTTTGCAGGAGAACTTGTGCTTTCTAACGCCACCATTAATATGACATACAATGTAGCGGGAAGCAGAAAAAAAAACTCCAAATAAGGTGGAATTGGAAAAAAATGCAATTCCTCCACAGTTTTACGGGTTTTGTCCCTACGGCGTTCCCTTCACGACAAAACTGACCCATGCCCTTCATTCTCTGGGTCAGTACGATTACAGCGATACCCCACGTGTGTAGTTGTTTTTATGTCTAAATAGTGTAAAAATAGATTAAAACTTTGAAAAAATATAATTTTTTACATCACCATATTCTGACCCCCATAACTTTTTTATAGAAGTGATAAAAAAAGACAAACTGGCCTTTTTGACCCTTTCTTCCGTTACGCCATTCGCTGTATTGTGGCACCCCTGACATTTCTCCCAGTATTGCAGTAACACCTGTTTATTCCCTGTGTGTATGGAGGGAAACAAACAATCTGGACACAATGTCACCAAACTCCACAAACGGGCCGGACAGAATTAGTGTCGCCCTCCCTTTCAAAATTGTGGATAAATAAGATTGTTTCCAGCATGCGATGCTCCTTCAGACTCTCCCGGGGCAGGTGACAGGCGGACAATATAACAATCCCACATGAAAGCAGATAAAACGGACAGAGGTTCACTTAGGCCCCTTTCACACGGGCGAGATTTCCGCGCGGGAGCAATGCGTGAGGTGAACGCATTGCACCAGCACTGAATCCGGACCCGTTCATTTCTATGGGGCTGTTCACATGAGCGGTGATTTTCACGCATCACTTGTGCGTTGTGTGAAAATCGCAGCATGCTCCTCTTTGTGCGTTTTTCACGCAACGCAGGCCCCATAGAAGTGAATGGGGCTGCGTGAAAATCGCAAGCAAGTGCGGATGCGGTGCAATTTTCACGCACGGTTGCTAGGTGACGATCGGGATGGGGACCCGATCATTATTATTTTTTGTTATAAGGGAAAATAATAGCATTCTTAATACAGACTGCAGAGTACAATAGCGCTGGAGGGGTTAAAAAAATAATAATTTAACTCACCTTAATCCACTTGTTCCCGCAGCCGGCATTGTGCCGGCATACATACATAATTCCTCTGGGTAGCCATCTTATATGCTTCTGGCCTATGTAAAAAACTGTGAACTCTCATCTTCATGAAGCCTGGGTCGCCTATGATATAGACGGACACTTTTATTACCACTACTCTTTGAGGCCAGCAATAAAAGGTCATAAAGGCTACACCAGGCCCAGCTCATCCTGTCCTATGAGATAAGATCAGCTCACTGTCAAGCCTGGCTGGAGCGTGACGTCATTAATTTCCAGGTCTGGTTTGAGGAGAGCTAATAGCCCTTAATTAGCTCTGGGCATAAAACCAGTCCACTTTCATATTTCATTTATGAATCAACTTATGCCCTTTCTGACACCAGATCCAGGCTCTACAGAGTATTGTGGTTAATTGGGTATCAAATATGACTAGAGGATGTGATTCCTTAGCTGACCTATGGGTGGTAGAAGAACTACAGGTCCCAGCATTACCGTGTGTGGTCTCATTCTGTAGGTAAATAAATAAGGATCGCAAATATGTATTCTGTATAACAATATGCTGATGTATCAGGGAGATACGGGCTTAAGTATAATCCTCATTGTAGGAACTGAACTTTGATGGGGTCATAAAACACTTGGGGGCAATCCCTAGGATTGACAGTCACTCTGCTGCCATTGGCTGACAGGAGTAAGTCTCCTGCCCATGGCAGAGTTCATAAAAATCCATGCACAAGGACAGAGGAGAGAGACCCATGGAACATCACCAGACACTTCATTGGACATTGACGGCATATCCCTGTATCAGAAGAACTTTGAGGGTCTCCCCTGATACATACTGAACGGGGTTTGCAAGGATTCAAAAAGGACATATGAATGACCATCTGAAACCCTCCAGAGAAACTAAGTATTCTTTCATCTTTTTCCCTTTCATTTGAACTGTCGTGATTATTTATATTGTTATTATTATTCTGTAGATTTATAGTCATTTTCATTAGACTTGTATGCACTGCTTTTTACCGCTTATTAAAGATTATAAAATCTAAGTGGCCAAGTCTTCCATATTCTAAGCTGCTGAACAACGTACCTTGCCTTTGAGGAGACGTTACCAGGTAGTTAGTTAAACTGCATTTAGGAATTGTAGCTGGGGGTGATTGACTGCGGTTGGTCAGTAAGTGATATCCGGTTCATCCACTGATCTGTGTGATAGTGAATTACCCGGATAGTCGGCTCGTGGACCGGGAATTCACGTGGTGGCAGTTACCGAAGTATAGTGGGGGGTGTTAGCCGAGTGGTAATACCCCGGTCACGTGAGGTCTCTGTGTGTGCGCAGACTCCGTCACAGACCACTACGTCACAGCTGTGGGATCCGGAGCGGTCGGATCCATAGTTCGTGACATTTTTCTGGTGGCAGCTTACGGGATTCTGTATGCTTAGAATATTAGTGCATGAAGTTATGTCCATAACTCTGTACTAAAGGAGTGAAAAATTCTGGAAGACGAAGCACAGTGCATTAGTTTTGATAGAATAATAATTCGCGACAGTACCCTCCCCTCTCTCTTGTTTTCTGTCCTATCTTTTATTTGGCAATAATGTCCGAATCCGTGAATTATGACGTCATGAGCGTGGCTGATATCACAGCTCTGTGTGAGCACAAAGGCATCCAAGTATATGGGAAAAATAAGACTGTCCTCATCCAGGAGTTATGTGCACGGAGGAGTCAAGAGTCATCCCTGCAGGATTCAGAGAATGGAGGAGACTCTGGGGCCCCTGAGCCAGGTGACCCCTTCCAGAATGAGGATGATGAACTGGGAGGAGGACAGCCTGCTGGGGCTTGCAGTCCTCTAGCTGGACATAACTCTGTCTCTATGCCATCCCAAAATGGTCTGGACCAACTAATGCTCAGTAACCCGGACTTATATTTTCGGCTGCTAGAGGCACGTCGGGCAGAGCGCCAGGCTGAGCGCGAGGCTGCAGAACGGGAAGCTGTCCGCAGGCATGAACTGGACATGGCCCGAGTACAGCTTCAGGGGTCCGACCGGCATGCCACATCCACAGGCCCATCCCTGATGGTCAAGCCAAAACTGCCTGTGATGGAGTCTGAGAACTGTGACATTGATCTTTTCCTGCATGCTTTTGAAACCTCATGCCAGCAGTACCAGGTACCAGAGCCACAGTGCGCGGGACATCTAATGTCCGCACTGAAGGGCAAAGCTATGGAGGCCCTGGTCGGACTACCATTAGCAGAGCGTACCAGTTACGCGGTCATCAAAAAGGCTATTCTGGTCAAGTACCAGCTGACTCCAGAGACTTACCGTTTACGGTTCCGGTCCCTGCGGAGAGGGCCCGGAGATACTTTTATGGACCATCTGGGCAAGTTGCAGACCACCTTCCAACAGTGGTCTGATCCCCTCACAGAGGACACCAAGCAGTCCCTGGCGGATCTGATGGTCCGAGAACAGTGTGTCTCCAATTGCCCCACAGATGTGCAAAAATATGTATGTGAGCACAAGCCGAAGAGTGCGCGAGAGGCGGCTGAGCTAGCCGATGAATATGTCGCCATGCCCAGCACTCGGGCATTCAAAGACACTCTGTCCCGTCTGGGAGGAACCTCTTCATCTGCTTCTTCCTCACGGCCAGCTTTGTCGGTTCCTGTCCAGCGACCCTTTCACAGGCCTGCACAAAGACCGGAAGGAGTCAAGCCAGCACCGACAGACGCGCGCAAGTGCTATGCGTGCGGCAAGCCAGGACACCTCAGCCACTCGTGCCCGGAGAAGAAGACAGCACCTCCTGGCAAGCTTGCCCGCAACCCATCATCTGTGCTGTTAGTGAATGGAGCTGCAAGACACACCGCAGACAACCTACAGTCGGTTACTGTGGGCAACCGATGCACCACAGGCTTCCGCGATACAGGAGCTGAAGTCACACTAGTTCGGCCTGAACTAGTGGATGACGCAGACCTTATTCCCGGCAAAAGCCTCACCATCACGGGAGTTGGGGGGGGTGAGCCCTAATGTTCCCCTAGCTCGTGTTTTCCTTGATTGGGGGGCTGGGAGTGGAGTAAGGGCGGTGGGAGTCTCTGCGGAGATCCCCACAAATGTTTTATTAGGTACTGACCTAGGACGATTGGTCTCGTGCTACGTGCCCCCTGGAAGCACACAGGACTCACCCGTCCCTATGGAGGTCCCTGGACATACCGAGGTACTGTGCAAGGATGTTTGCGTAACATCCGATAACCTTGGGGATGGACCGCGGGAGGTGGGGTGTGTGGGAGCAGTTCTCCTATGACAGGAGATGTAGAGGGGATGGCGGGTGTATGTACACAGGTAGCAAACATGTGTTTAACTGATTCAAGTTGTGCAAATGTTAAATGTGATGACATTATTGTGCCTGTGTTGCCCGTCACTCGCAGGGCTGCAAAAGCCGCAGCGGAACGCTCCATTGGGGAAGAGCAAGTGGAAGTGTCCCCTTCCACCGGTTCGGACCCCGTGGACTTAACCGCGTCAGAGCCTCAGCCACTGTCCCTGTTCGCCACAGGACAGCTGGCTGGGACTTGTAGTGCCGCCTTTGAGCAGGCCCTGCGAGATGACCCTACCTTG
This sequence comes from Bufo gargarizans, assembly GCF_014858855.1. Taxonomy (NCBI): domain Eukaryota; kingdom Metazoa; phylum Chordata; class Amphibia; order Anura; family Bufonidae; genus Bufo; species Bufo gargarizans. Next base: position 51,586 of record NW_025334643.1, on the reverse strand, counting down.
GAGCAGCTAAGAGGGTTAGCTGCCAGCCCTCCCACTGAGGGAGACAAATACCGAGTGTGTTGGGACAATGGGAAACTGTATAAGGAGGACATCTCCCACAGTGACAGTAGGGTGGGGCCACTCAAGAGGCAGCTCATTGTACCTGTGCAGTTCAGGGAACAATTACTGCAAGTGGCTCATGAGATCCCCTTAGCTGGTCACCTGGGAATAACCAAAACAAAGTCCCGGGTGATGCAGAATTTTTTCTGGCCTGGCCTTGGGGCAGATGTCGCCAAGTACTGCAGGTCCTGCGACACCTGTCAGCGAGTTGGCAAAGCAGGAGACAGTCACCGAGCTCCATTGACTCCCTTACCGATAATTGATGAACCCTTCAGGAGGGTGGCGTGGACATCATTGGTCCACTGGCCATCCCCAGCAGTTCGGGTAAACGGTTCATATTAACCCTGGTGGATTACGCGACTCGCTACCCGGAAGCAGTGGCGTTATCCTCCATTAGGGCGGACAAGGTTGCAGACGCCCTGCTGGGGATCTTCACGAGAGTGGGGTTCCCAGCTGAGCTTCTCAGCGACCAAGGACCTCAGTTCATGTCTGAACTAATGCAGGGGCTCTGTAGGAAAATACAGGTGAACCATATCGTAGCCAGCCCTTACCACCCACAAACAAACGGCCTCTGTGAGCGCTTCAACGGGACGTTGAAGCAGATGCTGAAGACGTTTGTGGAGGCGCAAGGGAAGGACTGGGAACGATATCTACCTCACCTGCTATTTGCCTACAAAGAGGTTCCCCAGGAGTCAACCGGGTTTTCGCCCTTCGAACTCCTGTATGGTCGACGAGTAAGAGGTCCCCTAGACCTAATCAGAGAGTCTTGGGAAGGCAAGGTTGTCAGAACTGAAGTCTCTGTAGTAGACTATGTCCTCAGGTTCCGAGACAAAATGGAGTCGCTGGTAGGTCTGGTACAGGAGAATATGGTGCAGGCCCAAAGCAAACAGAAGCAGTGGAATAACCGCACTGCCCGAGAGAGAATCTACCAGGAGGGGCAGAAGGTCTATGTCCTGCTGCCAATGCGGCAAAACAAACTGCAAGCTGCATGGGAAGGGCCGTACCCCATTGTCAAATGTCTGAGTAAGGTAAATTATGTGGTGGGCCTTGGAGAGGGAGGTAGGAGACAGAAGACGTTTCACGTCAACATGCTCAAGGAGCATCACGAGAGAACGCCACATGTTATGCCGGTTTGCAGCCTGCCCGAAAGGGAGGAGGCCGACCCCCTACTAGATCTGCTAGCTGACACTCGAGAGTTGGAGGTGGACTTAACCCTCAACCCTCAACTCTCGTCCCAGCAGAGATCTCAGCTCTTAGAAGTGTTGACGGCTCACCGTGACACTTTTACAGGGAAACCCGGGAGAACACACCTTGCAGTCCATCATGTGGACACAGGTACACATGCTCCCACAAAGCAGTCCGCCTACCGTGTCTCACTGGAGGTCCAGGCAGACCTCAGGAGAGAGATCGAGGAGATGAAGCAGCTCGGGGTCATTCAGAAATCCCACAGCGCTTGGGCCTCACCGGTGGTTCTGGTCCCGAAGAAAGATCAGACAACCAGGTTCTGTGTGGATTATCGGAAACTGAATGCCATCACAACCTCGGATGCTTACCCCATGCCCAGGATTGATGAACTGTTAGATAAGTTGGCAGGAGCCAGCTACCTGACAATCATGGACCTGAGCAGGGGGTATTGGCAGATTCCCCTGACCTCGGAGGCTCAGGAGAAGTCGGCCTTCATCACCCCTTTCGGCTTATACGAATTTACTGTAATGCCGTTTGGGATGAAGAATGCGCCAGCCACCTTTCAAAGGCTTGTGAATGACTTGCTGGAAGGACTAGAAGAATGTGCTGTCGCCTATTTAGACGACATTGCCGTGTATAGCCCCACGTGGAAGGAGCATCTGGTGCACCTGTCGCAAGTACTGGACAAACTTGCTGCGGCTGGACTAACTGTTAAGCCTAGCAAGTGCCAGCTGGGCATGAATGAGGTCACTTACTTAGGCCACAGAGTAGGAGGAGGCACACTGAGGCCTGAAATAGAGAAGGTGAAAGCCATTACGAGATGGCCAACACCTCTCACCAAGAAGCAGGTCATGTCTTTCTTGGGAACGGCCGGGTACTATAGGAAGTTCATCCCGAACTATAGCGCCCTGGCCAAGCCTCTGACAGACTTGACCAAGAAGAAGCTGCCCAGGATGGTGTCATGGACGCCGGAATGCGAGCAAGGCTTCCAGGCCCTGAAGGATGCACTAGCCAGTGCTCCTGTGCTTCAGGCCCCAGATTTCACTCGGAAGTTTGTGGTCCACACGGATGCTTCCGCCTTTGGTCTGGGTGCAGTCCTGAGTCAGGTGAACCAGGCCGGGGAGGAGCATCCTGTACTATACCTGAGCCGTAAGTTACTGGCCAGGGAGACCAGCTACTCCACAATAGAGAAGGAGTGTTTAGCTATTGTGTGGTCCCTGCAAAAGCTACAACACTACCTGTATGGACGCAATTTCACAGTGATCACTGATCACAATCCCCTCAGCTGGTTGGCACGTCTCGCAGGAGACAATGCGAAACTGCTGAGATGGAGCCTGATTTTGCAGCAGTACAACTTCACCGTGCAGCACAGAAAAGGTAGTTTACATGGAAATGCCGACGGGTTGTCGCGGCAGGGAGAATCGTCCGGAGACGGCTGGGTTGCTGGGGAATAGGCTTGTGGCCATTTCCCCAGGCAACCTTTTAAAAGAGGGAGGTGTGCCGGCATACATACATAATTCCTCTGGGTAGCCATCTTATATGCTTCTGGCCTATGTAAAAAACTGTGAACTCTCATCTTCATGAAGCCTGGGTCGCCTATGATATAGACGGACACTTTTATTACCACTACTCTTTGAGGCCAGCAATAAAAGGTCATAAAGGCTACACCAGGCCCAGCTCATCCTGTCCTATGAGATAAGATAAGCTCGCTGTCAAGCCTGGCTGGAGCGTGACGTCATTAATTTCCAGGTCTGGTTTGAGGAGAGCTAATAGCCCTTAATTAGCTCTGGGCATAAAACCAGTCCACTTTCATATTTCATTTATGAATCAACTTATGCCCTTTCTGACACCAGATCCAGGCTCTACAGACTATTGTGGTTAATTGGGTATCAAATATGACTAGAGGATGTGATTCCTTAGCTGACCTATGGGTGGTAGAAGAACTACAGGTCCCAGCATTACCGTGTGTGGTCTCATTCTGTAGGTAAATAAATAAGGATCGCAAATATGTATTCTGTATAACAATATGCCTGATGTATCAGGGAGATACGAGCTTAAGTATAATCCTCATTGTAGGAACTGAACTTTGATGGGGTCATAAAACACTTGGGGGCAATCCCTAGGATTGACAGTCACTCTGCTGCCATTGGCTGACAGGAGTAAGTCTCCTGCCCATGGCAGAGTTCATAAAAATCCATGCACAAGGACAGAGGAGAGAGACCCATGGAACATCACCAGACACTTAATTGGACATTGACGGCATATCCCTGTATCAGAAGAACTTTGAGGGTCTCCCCTGATACATACTGAACGGGGTTTGCAAGGATTCAAAAAGGACATATGAACGACCATCTGAAACCCTCCAGAGAAACTAAGTATTCTTTCATCTTTTTCCCTTTCATTTGAACTGTCGTGATTATTTATATTGTTATTATTATTCTGTAGATTTATAGTCATTGTCATTAGACTTGTCTGCACTGTTTTCTACCGCTTATTAAAGATTATAAAATCTAAGTGGCCAAGTCTTCTATATTCTAAGCTGCTGACAACGTACCTTGCCTTTGAGGAGACGTTACCAGGTAGTTAGTTAAATTGCATTTAGGAATTGTAGCTGGGGGTGATTGACTGCGGTTGGTCAGTAAGTGATATCCGGTTCATCCACTGATCTGTGTGATAGTGAATGACCTGGATAGTCGGCTCGTGGACCGGGAACCCACGTGGTGGCAGTTACCGAAGTGTAGTGGGGGGTGTTAGCCGAATGGTAATACCCCGGTCACGTGAGGTCTCTGTGTGTGCGCAGACTCCGTCACAGACCACTACGTCAGAGCTGTGGGATCCGGAGCGATCGGATCCATAGTTCGTGACAGGCATCTCTTCTGTCTTCTTCTTTGAGGAAAAGGACCTGTGGTGATGTCACTGCGCTCATCACATGGTCCCTCACATGATCCATCATGTGATGGACCATGTGATGCGCGCAGTGACGTCACCACAGGTCCTTTACCCAGGTCCTGAAGACAGAAGAGATGTCGGCTGCGCGAACAAGTGGATTAAGGTGAGTTAAATTATTCATTTTTTTAACCCCTCCAGCGCTATTGTACTATGCAGTCTGTATTCAGAATGCTATCATTTCCCCTTATAACCATGTTATAAGGGGAAATAATACAATCTAAAGAACACCGATCCCAAACCTGAACTTCAGTGAAGAAGTTCGGGTCTGGGTACCACAGTCAGTTTTTTATCACGTGCGTGCAAAACGCATTGCACCCGCGCGATAAAAACTGAACAACGGAACGCAATCGCACGGGTTTGCCGCAATGCACCCGGGACGCATCCTGAGCCAAAACGTGACGCCCGTCTGAAAGAGGCCTTAGCCTTTGCATCATGTGTCTGTGTGCGCCACACTCAGCATGGACAACAGAAAGAGGAGAAGAGAACTGTCCGAGGACTGGAGAACCAACATTGTGGAAAGATATCAGCAATCTCAAGGTTCCACGTCCATCTTCAGAGATCTAGATTTGCTTTGGTCCACAGTGCGCAACATCATCAAGAAGTTACAACCCGTGGCGCTGTAGCTAATCTCCCTGGGCGTGGACGGAAGAGAAACATTGATGAAAGGTGTCAACGCAGGATAGTCCGGAGGGTGGATAAGCAGCCCCAAACAAGCTCCAAAGATACTCAAGCTGTCCTGCAGGCTCAGGGAGCGTCAGCGCCAACTGTCCTGTCGACATGAAACGCTATGGCAGGAGACCCTGGAGGACACAGGAGACCCAGGAGGACCCAGGAGACGCAGGAGGACCCAGGAGACACAGGAGGACCCAGGAGACACAGGAGGACCCCACCGCTGACACAGAGACAGAAAAAAGCAAGACTACATTTTGCAAAAATGAACTTGAGTAAGCCAAAATCCTTCTGGGATAACGTCTTGTGGACAGATGAGACCAAGATGGATCTTTTTGGTAAAGCACGTCATTCTACTGTTTACCGAAAACGGAATGAGGCCTACAAAGAAAAGCACACGGTACCTACAGTAAAATATGGCGGAGGTTCATTGATGTTTTGGGGTTGTCCTGCTGCCTCTGGCACTGGGTGCCTTGAATGTGTGCAAAGCATCATGAAATCTGAGGATGGGTCAGTGCGTAGAGCCCAGTGTCAGAAAGCTGGGTTTGCGTCCGAGATCTTGGGTCTTCCAGCAGGACAATGACCCCAAACATACGTCAAATGGATGGCAACAAAGCGCTGGAGAGTTCTGCAGTGTCCAGCAATGAGTCCAGATCTAAATCCCATTGAACACTGTGGAGAGATCTGAAAATTGCTGTTGGGAAAAGGCGCCCTTCCAATAAGAGAGACCTGGAGCCGTCTCCTAAGAAGGAGCGCTCCGAAACTCCAGTGAGAGGAGTCAGAAGCTTATTGATGGGTATAGGAAGCAACAGATTTCAGTTATTTTTTCCAAATTGTGTGCAGCCAAATATTAAGCTAAAGGCGCCAATAATTTTGTCCAGCCCATTTTTGGAGTTTTTTTTCCTCCTTTTTTGGTTTTGTTCCAATACACACAAAGGGAATAATAAACCTGTGTTACTGCAATACTGTTCTGGGAGAAATACTTCATTTTCTTAGAAAATTTCAGGGGTGCCAACATTTACGGCCATGACTGTATGTATTTATTTTTTTATTCTATGGAAACGGGGTGATTTAAATGACACTGATATACCGTATTTTTCACCCCATAAGACGCACCCCCCCCCCAAAAAAATGGGGGGGAATGCCCCTGCCTCTTATGTGGCGAATACTAATGAGCGCTTCAATTATGGAAGAGCTTATTAGTACCGGAGGACCAGGAAGCGGTGAAAGCGTGCTTCCTGGTCCTCGGCTGTGAAGGCTGTGCACAGCGTGACGGCGCTCTGTGACCTCATGCTGTGCGCAGCCTTCACAGCACAGCCCGAAGATAGAGCGCGCTGGAGGAGAGGAGCGACGGCATCCAGGAGCAGGAGAGGTAAGTGGTTTATTTATTTTATTAAACATGGGGGAACATGAGAGGCAATGGGGACAACATGAGAGGCAATGGGGACAACATGAGAGGCAATGGGGGGCTACAGAGGGCTGATATGAGGCAATAGGGGCTGCTGGGGGCCAATATGAGAGGCAGTGGGGGCTATGAGGTCTGATTGGGGTCTGAGGTCTGATTGGGGGTCATTTACATGACTTGGTGGGGTCTTATTAACATTGGGGGTCTGATTGGGACTGTTAGCTGAGGTCTGATCTGAGGTGTTATGGAAAATATTTTTTTCTTATTGTCCTCTAAAACCTACAGTTGTGGCCAAAAGTTTTGAGAATGACACAAATATTAGTTTTCACAGAGTTTGCTGCTAAACTGCTTTTAGATCTTTGTTTCAGTTGTTTCTGTGATGTAGTGAAATATAATTACTCGCACTTCATACGTTTCAGAGGCTTTTATCGACAATTACATGACATTTATGCAGAGTCAGTATTTGCAGTGTTGGCCCTTCTTTTTCAGGACCTCTGCAATCCGACTGCGCATGCTCTCAATCACCTTCTGGGCCAATTCCTGACTGATACAACCCATTCTTTCATAATCACTTCTTGGAGTTTGTCAGAATTAGTGGGTTTTTGTTTGTCCACCCGCCTCTTGAGGATTGACCACAAGTTCTCAATGGGATTAATATCTGGGGAGTTTCCAGGCCATGGACCCAAAATGTTAACGTTTTGGTCCCCGAGCCACTTAGTTATCACTTTTGCCTTATGGCACGGTGCTCCATCGTGCTGGAAAATGCATTGTTCTTCACCAAACTGTTGTTGGATTGTTGGAAGAAGTTGCTGTTGGAGGGTGTTTTGGTTCCATTCTTTATTCATGGCTGTGTTTTTGGGCAAAAATTGTGAGTGAGCCCACTCCCTTGGATGAGAAGCCGCCCCACACATGAATGGTCTCAGGATGCTTTACTGTTGGCATGACACAGGACTGATGGTAGCGCTCCCCTTTTCTTCTCCGGACAAGCCTTTTTCCTGATGCCCCAAACAATCGGAAAGAGGCTTCATCGGAGAATATGACTTTGCCCCAGTCCTCAGCAGTCCATTCACCATACTTTCTGCAGAAGATCAATCTGTCCCTGATGTGTTTTTGGAGAGAAGTGGCTTCTTTGCTGCCCTTCTTGACACCAGGCCATCTTCCAAAAGTCTTCGCCTCACTGTGCGTGCAGATGCGCTCACACCTGCCTGCTGCCATTCCTGAGCAAGCGCTGCACTGGTGGCACTCCGATCCCGCAGCTGAATCCTCTTTAGGAGACGATCCTGGCGCTTGCTGGACTTTCTTGGACGCCCTGAAGCCTACTTAACAAGAATTGAACCTCTTTCCTTGATGTTCTTGATGATCCTATAAATTGTTGATTGAGGTGCAATCTTAGTAGCCACAATATCCTTGCCTGTGAAGCCATTTTTATGCAACGCAATGATGGCTGCACGCGTTTCTTTGCAGGTCACCGTGGTTAACAATGGAAGAACAATGATTTCAAGCATCACCCTCCTTTTAACAGGTCAAGTCTGCCATTTTACCCCAATCAGCCTGACATAATGATCTCCAGCCTTGTGCTCGTCAACATTCTCACCTGAGTTACCAAGACGATTACTGAAATGATCTCAGCAGGTCCTTTAATGACAGCAATGAAATGCAGTGGAAAGGTTTTTTTGGGATTAAGTTAATTTTCATGGCAAAGAAGGACTATGCAATTCATCTGATCACTCTTCATAACATTCTGGAGTATATGCAAATTGCTATTATAAAAACTTAAGCAGCAACTTTTCCAATTTCCAATATTTATGTAATTCTCAAAACTTTTGGCCACGACTGTAGATGCGTCTTATGGGCCGGTGCATCTTATGGGGCGAAAAATACGGTAAGTACAAGACAAAACAACACACAATATGGACAAACACAAAAGCAGAGTTGTAGGAAATGGGTCAGAACCAGACGGGCCATGCAGTCCCGAAAAATAAGACAAAGGAAGGTCATGAAACAAGCCGAGGTCAGAGTACGAGGTATCAAAGGTAATCAAGAATAGAACAAAGAACAAATATTAGTGAGTCAAAAGACTATCGCTGACAATAGAGGATCCCTGGATCCGAGCCAGATTGGTGCAGTGCCTGGCGCTCCCATAGGTCAACATAACCCGACTGCCTGGAATCATTTTAAATATGCAGTTAAAAAAAAGATATTAAATAATTGGTATAAATAAGCACGTAAATAACACGACGCTCCACCAGCATGGGTGGCCACATTTATGTATTATGAGGGACATTTATCGGCTGCGTAAACTTCGGATATAACTTCTCCAGAGACTGATGTAAGTTATAGGAAATATGGCGGGCAGTGTGAAGCCCCTCCCCTTTTCTTACCGCGAGGAGTATACAAATTCGCACATTGCTGCACACATACAGTGTGCGCCAAAATTTGCCACAGCAACATCCGAAGTCGATTTGCATAAAACTCCGTACAGTAGGAGCTCCGTACAGTATTAGAATGTATTGGCTCCTATGAGCCTCGGTTCTCAAGGTTGGAACCGAACCCGAGTTGGGGAAATGTTTTTTTACAGTACAAATTAATTTATGAAGTTATTGCGCGAAGTCTTGCAAAGCAATAACTTCGGCTCATCAGAGCCAATACATTCTAATACTGTACAGAGCTCCTGCCCCGTACAGTATTAGAACGAAGTTTTGTGCGAATCCACTTCGGATGTTTCATCCCTAGTCACAGCCATACCTTTTGTATTTTTCTGCTGAGGGCTCATTATTTACGGGTGAGCTGTAGTTTTTATTGATGTCTGTTACGGCATTGGGTGTGGATCCGCTGGGTCCCTTGAACAGATTTGACTTTGGGCTACTTCTAAGGTCATTATCATGGCCATCCCCTGGTATTCACCCTTTAACCCCTATACAGGGATCTCCTCTGCAGCAAAGCCACCAGGCCGCCACATCCTGGAGTAGTCTCTGTGTGGTTAACGGCTGACCCTCAGGGGTCAAGAGACACCAGTGCAAAGCACTAAGGGATCAGTCAAAGCCGTAGTCAGGGACAGGCCGAGGTGCAGGCAGAGTAACTGCAATCTGATAACAGGCCAAGGTCAGGCAGCTCAGGGTCAGGAAAGAGATCTGGCAGATGTAAGGTCAGGCATCAAAGAGTTAAATCCAGGAAACAGGCAGAAGTCAGAAACAGGCAGACAAATGTAGAACAGCACACCTTTGCAGGACACTAGCAGACCAGAACCTATTGCTCAGGCACCCTCCCACCGGGGAAGGTGTCTTCAGTACCCTTAGGTAGCCAGCCATTGGCTGGGGAAGAATCGAGTGCACGGACGAGGGCTGTTGAAAAACCAGAGTGAGTGCACATGCATCTTATGGGCAGGGTAAGGCCTAGCCAGCAAAAAAGAAAACGCAGCCTGCGTTGAGTGAATGAACTAGTCCAGCCAGACCTGCTGGGAATGAGGAGAAAGAGACTGGCATGTCCAAGCCGCCGGAAACCATTTTGAGACACGTGACCATCATTTATTAATTCATTCTGTTGGGAGACGACAATAAAATGGCATTTGGACATTTTCTGATGCGGCAGTACCTATTGTAGGGTTGCACCTGAGGGGTTAACTGCCGCAGATCGTAGCGCCCTGTCATAGAGGTCGGGTGTCGCCTCCTGTATTTGTATTAAAAGGTTACTCATCTTCATTGGTGGCGCAGTGCGCCCCCCCTCCAGTATTATAATCATTGGTGGCAATAGGATCGAGCTGTTCGATTATGGGCCGGACATTCCATAAAATGCGGAATGCACGTGGCTTTTTTGGTGCTTTATTTTTTTCGTGTGGTATTGTCACGGATGATATTGCAGATAGCTGAAAGTTATGAATAAACGTCCGACTGGCTTGATCCCAAACTAAGGAGCATATAGGTGACCCCTATAAAACCCTAAGAGCTCACCCTGACTGCTAAGCACATACAAGGGTCTCAAAGGTAGACGATTGCATGCCCACGTACCTAAGACTGTGTGACACCTGAAAACCCTATATGCACTTCATACGGAGGGAGTCAGGGTCACCTAGAATCAAGCCAGCAAGGAAAAACAATACATGAAAGGACTTATCTGAACAAGCAGCAGCAGAAGCCTCCAGCAGTGAACACTTCAATCCAGGAAGTAGTATAAACCGCAAAGTGAGGCAGTATGGGAGGGAATATAAAGGAAAGTCTAAATAGGTGACACCTGGGAGAAGGAAATGAGATGAGAAAGTGAAACCAAAACAAAGAACATCATGCAAGAGGTAGAGAAGGACGTCTGTCAGACCTTCTCACAGAACTGGCGGTGACAGGTATCAAATGGTATCGAGAATCGCAATACTTTTTTATGGTATTGAAATTTAATCAAAATTTTGTTATCGTGACAACCCTAACCTATTGTATTTAGCTTTAGCTGTTTTAGAAATAGGAAAAGGGTTTCTTTAAAAGAACTGTTAACTGTTTTTATTTTTAGACTCCTTGAGGATGTGAACACATGATTTCTTGTACTATATACTGTAATACTTCTGTACTACAGTGTATGGGGACATTTACCGGCATCCTGCGATAGGGGCAGTGATATGGCAGACCTGGTGGCCTTCAGAAGACCCCTGGCTGCCAGGACAACTGCTTAGCACCCTGTGATTGTATCACAGGGTCGCCAGATGGAGCCCCTTCCCACTAACTGCTCAGATGCTGTGGTTGCTATGGACTGCAGCATATGAAGGGTTAAACTGCTGGGATTGAAGTTACCTCCGATCTCTGCAGTGAGAGCAGGGTGCCAGCAAGTGATCGCGCGGGCCCAGCACCTAAACCTACGCCATCACAGCGCAGTATCAGTACATCGCTGACCATAAACGAGCCAATTGCATTACTCTCACAGAGCCGCCCAGTTCTGAAAGGGGCGATGCTTCTTCTCTAAGGTGAATGCAGTTCCCCCACCGTACAAATAAAAAAAAAATCTAAAAATGTGCCTGTGGGAGAGCTCCATCCTGAATCAGATAAATAGGTCACGGCACTTGAAGAAACTTTCCATAAATTAATAGTAACAGTGAAACGTTGTACTAGAGAAAAATGCCTTTTTCTTCACTTAGCCCCCCCCCCCTCCCCCCATACTAAACTGTTCTGGGAGGGGGAAGAGCTGCAGAGAGCACACACGGACATGTTATGGAAGAATATGGAGAGGAGATGTCAAGTGAGAGAGAAGCAGAGAGGCTGCTGCAGATAATAGTGAGCGGCTCTGAGCCCACAGGACATTTTCCCTCAATGCTTTATTCACTTCTATACTGCTCAGTACTTTTTTACAATGTCTATATGCTGCTTCTGTGGGCGAAATACCCCCTTCTATGTACCCCCCATTTCAAATTAGGCAATCATGTACGAGCGGCTCGGAGAATCAAACACAGTACACAACACGAAGTGCGGTCCAGATAGACTTTTCTGTAGACTCAACACAGTTTATCTAGTTACATAGGAAAGGTTGGGAGGTTAAGAGAGGTTAATCATTGTCTTGAAGGGTCATGTTTAAGACCATATTAACCTTAATGGTAGCGGGCAGGGAGCCTAAAACATACCGTATTTTTCGCCCATAAGACGCACAAAAGTGGGGGTAAATTGTCAGTGCGTCTTATGGGGTGAATGCTGCCATTTTTACTATGCTACCAACACTGATACATCGCCGGCTGCGATGCTGCACAGCACGGCGATGTATCAGCGGGGAGCGAGGAGGGGCTGGAGGCCGGCAACTGCTGTTGGAATCGCGGCGGGGCCCAATGCAGTCACTGTACTCTTACACCGGGCCCCGCCACTCACAGCAGTCTTCATATCTAAACTGTAATCATCCTTAACCTCTTGGTAACGTTAGTTAAAGTAGCGCTATCCCGTGTACTAGAACTTACTATCAAACTCCCGTAGCATGCAGGGCGGCCAGGGGGATCTGTGGATGATACATATATAGCAGTGTCATCCACAGATCCCCCATAACAGTGCCATCCACAGATCCCCCATAACAGTGTCATCCACAGATCCCCCATAACAGTGCCATCCACAGATCCCCCATAACAGTGCCATCCACAGATCCCCCATAACAGTGTCATCCACAGATCCCCCATAATAGTGCCATCCACAGATCCCCCATAACAGTGTCATCCACAGATCCCCCATAACAGTGCCATCCACAAATCCCCCATAACAGTGCCATCCACATATCCTCCCCATAACAGTGCCATCCACAGATCCCTCATAACAGTGCCCTCCACAGATCCCCCATAACAGTGCCATCCACAGATCCCCATAACAGTGCCATCCACATATCCCCCCATAACAGTGCCATCCACATATCCTCCCCATAATAGTGCCAACCACAGATCCCCTCCATAACAGTGCCATCCACAGATCCCCCATAACAGTGCCACCCACAGATCCCCCATAACAGTGTCATCCACATATCCCCCCCATAACAGTGCCATCCACAGATCCCTCCATAACAGTGCCATCCACAGATCCCTCCATAACAGTGCCACCCACAGATCCCCCATAACAGTGTCATCCACATATCCCCCCCATAACAGTGTCATCCACATATCCCCCCCATAACAGTGCCATCCACAGATCCCTCCATAACAGTGCCATCCACAGATCCCCCATAACAGTGTCATCCACAGATCCCCCATAACAGTGCCATCCACAGATCCCCCATAACAGTGTCATCCACAGATCCCCCATAACAGTGCCATCCACAGATCCCCCATAACAGTGTCATCCACAGATCCCCCCATAACAGTGTCATCCACATATCCCCCATAACAGTGTCATACACAGATCCCCATAACAGTGCCATCCACAGATCCCCATAACAGTGCCATCCACAGATCCCTCATAACAGTGTCATCCACATATCCCCCCCATAACAGTGCCATCCACATATCCCCCCATAACAGTGTCATCCACATATCCCCCCCATAACAGTGCCATCCACAGATCCCTCCATAACAGTGCCATCCACAGATCCCCCATAACAGTGTCATCCACAGATCCCCCATAACAGTGCCATCCACAGATCCCCCATAACAGTGTCATCCACAGATCCCCCATAACAGTGCCATCCACAGATCCCCCATAACAGTGTCATCCACAGATCCCCCCCATAACAGTGTCATCCACATATCCCCCATAACAGTGCCATCCACAGATCCCCATAACAGTGCCATCCACAGATCCCCATAACAGTGCCATCCACAGATCCCCTCCATAACAGTGCCATCCACAGATCCCCCATAACAGTGCCATCCACAGATCCCCTCCATAACAGTGTCATCCACAGATCCCCCATAACAGTGCGTATCCACAGATCCCTCATAATAGTGTCATCCACATATCCCCCCCATAACAGTGCCATCCACATATCCCCCCATAACAGTGTCATCCACATATCCCCCCCCATAACAGTGCCATCCACAGATCCCTCCATAACAGTGCCATCCACAGATCCCCCATAACAGTGTCATCCACAGATCCCCCATAACAGTGCCATCCACAGATCACCCATAACAGTGTCATCCACAGATCCCCCATAACAGTGCGTATCCACAGATCCCCCATAACAGTGTCATCCACAGATCCCCCATAACAGTGTCATCCACAGATCCCCCCATAACAGTGTCATCCACAGATCCCCCCCATAACAGTGTCATCCACATATCCCCCATAACAGTGCCATCCACAGATCCCCATAACAGTGCCATCCACAGATCCCCATAACAGTGCCATCCACAGATCCCCTCCATAACAGTGCCATCCACAGATCCCCCATAACAGTGCCATCCACAGATCCCCTCCATAACAGTGTCATCCACAGATCCCCCATAACAGTGTCATCCACAGATCCCCCATAACAGTGCGTATCCACAGATCCCCATAATAGTGTCATCCACAGATCCCCCATAACAGTGCCATCCACAGATCCCCTCCATAACAGTGTCATCCACTATATCACTATCTAACCTACACTGACTATCTGTATTATATATATATGAGCTAACTAACTAACTATCTAATGTAATGACACAGCAAAGCACAGAGCACAGCAATGTCACTGCTCTCTCTCTCGGAACTCCATAAAATAGCAGAAAATGGCTGCTGGGCAGTTTCTTATAGAGTAAGGGGTCGGCAACTTTCCTATTGGTTGCTAGGGATGTTGCTCAGCTCAGACAAAGACTTTGCAGCCTTCTCATTGGCCCACAAGCAAGAAGAGAGGTTACTGATGAAAAAAAAATCTAGAATATTCACGAATACGAATATATAGCACTATATTCAAAATCTTCGCGAATTTTTGAAGTGGGGATATTCACGATTAAAATTCGCGATTTGAAAATTCGCGCCTGTGGCAAACATCGCCACTTATCGAATGTCTTTCTTGTCTGTACCTCTTCCCCTCCCCCCTCAACCTCCCATCAGCCCTTGCTATTGTCTGACCCCACCTCTCCTTGTACCATAGTAATCTATGTATCGTATGTAAATGAGGCTGTTGGAGCTTTGAAAGCAGGTGCACATGCCCAGTAAAGTCAGTTGACTCCCAAACTGTGTGTCGTCCAGTCACTGGGGAAATTGTCTCTTGAATATTGACCTGTTTCTTCAGCTACAAGGGGATTTAAGTGAAGATATTGAGGGTATACCTTGAAGCTCCGCAACAATTGGTGGCAAGCGGCGGGATTCAAACCGCACAGCAAAGCAGCAGTTCGTTGAAACAGCCATTCGGATATACCGGAGTTCAAGAATATGTGCAGTCATTCGAACGAACGGTGAATGGAGACTAATTATGCAAGGGGAAGAAAAGCCAGCAACAAAACCAAAGCTACTCTTGTGGCCGAACTCATGGAGGGGGACAGAGCGACCACTGCGGCAACTCCACAGGAGACAGAGCCAACGGAATTTGCAAGAGAGCTCAATAGCAGGTTAGCTTTTTACCCAAACACCCCCTCCGTGGAGACACTAGAAAGACTGATAGCAGATGTACACGAGTACATTGTAGCTAAGCAAAACGCTATTCAGCGAGTCGGGGAAGGAGCCCCAGCTCCCACCAGCACTACCCAGGGAAAAGCTAAGATTCCCTACCAAGCTTTTAAAAATTACACAGAAGGAGAAAGTGATATTGACGAATACCTACAGGATTTCGAAAGGTTGTGCCAGCTACACGACATCAGCCCAGCCGACCAAGTACCCCTGCTGGCAGGTAGATTGTCAGGCCGCGCCGCAGAGGCATACCGAACCGTCCCAGACGAAGACAGCAGTAATTATCCCAAAGTCAAACAAGCCATCCTAGCACGGTATGCCATTACCTCTGAGGCATACCGACTCAAATTCCGGGACATCAAGAAACAAACAAAAGACTCACACACTGAATGGGCACACCAACTACAACGAGCCGCCAAGGGGTGGATGGAAGCGACACGGGTCACCACTATGGAAGAGATGTTTCAGTTAATAGTAATGGAGCAGTTTTTTAATGGACTAACCACAGAACTGCAAAATTGGGTACGAGATCGCAAACCCCGTACCCTACCAGAGGCAGCCAAGCTAGCTGACGAGTTCCAAGACACCAGACGAGACCAACGCACACCACACCGGACCACGTATGGATCTACCACCCCTCTGCCAGCAGTGACTACCTTGGCTCACCCACGACCAGCCGCGAGCCACAACCAGTACCCTCCTAGGTACAATACCCGACCACCGATCCGCTGCCACACCTGCAACCAACAGGGGCACATCCAGAGAGACTGCCCACGTAACCGACCTCACCAGAACTGGAACTACCAGGGTCCTTCTCCCCCCAATCGGGCTGCAGTACACTGCTGCCAAAGAGAATCTGTGCTCCCAACATCCACAATCACCTCAATAGAAGAGCCTCTGGGGATCCTACACGAGGTAAACCCCATACAAGCCGCCTCAGACAACCGTCAGGGGCACCGCCAGGTGGTACACATGGAGGGGAAGAGTATACAAGGATTACGTGACTCTGGGGCCACGTTAACCCTGGTCCGAAATCATTTGGTGCCTAAGCACACCCTCACCGGAGACTGTGTAGCTGTACGGGTGGCAGGGGGAGCAATTTACAAAGTTCCCACTGCCAAGGTGCATTTGAATTGGGGGGCAGGGCATGGAAACGTGGAGGTGGGAATTATGCAGGATTTGCCCGCTGATGTTATTTTGGGCAACGACTTGGGGGAGCTCACCTCTGCTTTTGTCCCTCAACCAACTATCCAAGAGGCCTACCCGGTTGTTACCCGGCAGCAAGCACGCACCACGGCTCCATCCGATCACTCTGAGGCTCAGGTAAACAATATGCCACACACCCCTCCTATTCTCCCCTGGGATGCCCCCCTGGAATTTGGCAGTGAGGTGGCCCTAGATCCCTCCCTGCAGGTATATAAAGATAGGATTAACAAGGACCAAGGAGGGTTGGAGGGAGAGAGATATGCTTGGGATAAAGGTCTCATATACCGCTATGCAGAGAAGGTAGTAGCAGGGTCCATACCCGTGCCCACTAAGCAGTTAGTGGTACCCCGAAAGTATAGACAAGAGTTGCTGCGCATCGCGCACGATATACCATTATCAGGACATTTAGGAATCAGCCGAACGAAACATCGGCTGACGCAGAACTTCTTCTGGCCAGGTATCTCAAAGGATATTAGACAATACTGTCAAACGTGCGATACCTGCCAGAGGGTAGGGAAGAGAGGGGATCGCTATAAAGCCAAACTCAGATCCCTGCCCATAATTGAAGAACCCTTCAGTCGAGTAGCCGTAGACATAATAGGACCCCTAGCGAAACCCAGTCCCTCCGGTAAGAAATACATCTTGACCGTGGTGGACTACGCCACTAGATACCCAGAGGCAGTGGCGTTGACCAATGTACATGCAGAGACTATAGCCGATGCCCTTATGCAAATATTCTCCCGTATGGGATTTCCCCGGGAGATTATATCGGATAGGGGCACCCAGTTCACTGCAGAGGTCACCCACCAACTCTGGAAAGTGTGTGGGGTGAAACCGATCTTAAACTCCGCCTACCACCCCCAGTCCAACGGGCTCTGTGAACGGTTTAACGGAACACTTAAACAGATGATCCGCACGTTCATAGACACTCAAAAAGACTGGGAACGGTTTTTGCCCCACTTGCTCTTTGCCTATAGGGAAGTACCCCAAGAATCCACGGGATTCTCCCCTTTTGAATTATTGTTCGGGAGGAGAGTGAGGGGTCCCTTAGACCTTATCAGAGAACACTGGGAGGGAGGGGTAACTACGAATGGTACCCCTATTGTTCCATACGTGCTGGAGTTTAGGGAACGCTTGGAGGCTCTGACCCAGGCGGTACGTACTAACCTCCAAGCGGCCCAACAACGACAGCGCAGATGGTATGATAAGGGGGCCAGGGACCGCAGCTTTCAGGTCGGGCAGAAGGTGTTAATCCTACGGCCAGTCCCTAATGACAAGCTGCAGGCCTCCTGGCAGGGCCCATACAAGGTGGTGGAGCAAATCTGCGATACCACCTATGTGATCGGCCCGTGCGCTGGAGCAGGGGGCAGACGCATGCTCCATGTGAACATGCTGAAGCCCTACTACGAGCGCATAGAAGAGGTGACTGCTATTTGCGCCTCTGCCGCAGAGGACTTTGACAATTTACCTCTCCCAGACCTCCTAGAGAAAGAGGGCCAGAAAGAGGACCTGGAAGAGGTTCAGTTAGGTGAACGGCTGAGTCCCCAGGAAAGGGCGCAGGTTCATAGTCTAATAAGGGAAAAAGGAACCACTTTTTCTAATCTCCCCGGGTACACCCCGTTAGCCACCCACAGAGTAGAAACACCAGGGCAGACCCCTCTCCGCCAACCTCCTTACCGCATACCTGAATCTGTAAAGGATAATATGCGCAAGGAAATTGAAGAAATGCTAAAACTAGGAGTTATAGAGCACTCTGAAAGCCCTTGGGCCTCCCCAGTAGTTCTGGTGCCGAAGCGGGATGGGACTACCCGCTTCTGCGTAGACTACCGGAGGCTTAATGATAAGACCATATCCGATGCCTACCCTATGCCCCGGATAGACGAGCTCCTGGACAAAATGGCCAGGGGCCAATACCTCACCACAATAGATCTTTGTAAGGGGTATTGGCAGATTCCCCTAGCCGAAGACGCCATCCCTAAGTCGGCGTTTGTCACCCCGTTTGGCCTGTACCAGTTTAAGGTCATGCCATTCGGGATGAAAAACGCTCCGGCTACTTTTCAGAGGATGGTGGATCGGCTATTGGATGGGTTCCAGGAGTACGCTTGCGCCTATCTAGATGATATAGCGAACTTCAGCCAGTCCTGGACTGAACACCTGACCCACATAGGAGCCGTACTAGACCGTATTAGGGAGGCAGGATTAACTCTGAAACCCAGTAAGTGCCATATAGGGATGGCAGAAGTCCAATACCTAGGACACCGGGTAGGGAGCGGCCAACAAAAACCTGAACCGGCTAAGGTAGAGGCTGTAGCCAAATGGCCAACCCCTCGGACCAAAACTCAAGTACTGGCATTCCTAGGTACCGCAGGATACTACCGTAAATTTGTACCCAACTACAGTACCCTGGCCAAACCCCTCACCGATTTGACCCGCAAGAATCTTCCTAAGATAGTAGTCTGGACCCCAGAGTGTGAGCAGGCATTCCAGCAACTAAAAACGGCTCTTGTGAATGCACCTGTACTTGCCGCCCCTGATCCAACTAAACGCTTTCTTGTCCACACAGACGCTTCTATGTTTGGATTGGGGGCAGTACTGAGCCAAGTCGGAGAAGATGGCGGCGAGCATCCAGTGGCTTACTTAAGCAGAAAACTTTTACCCCGGGAAGTAAGCTACGCCGCCATAGAAAAAGAATGCCTGGCCGTGGTGTGGGCCCTTAAAAAGCTGCAGCCCTATTTGTATGGACAACCCTTTTCCTTATTCACAGATCACAACCCGCTGGTGTGGCTGAACAGGGTGTCAGGAGACAATGCCCGGCTGCTGCGCTGGAGTTTGGCGCTGCAGCCTTTTGACTTTACCATCCACTACCGCCCTGGGAAGCAAAATGGCAACGCCGACGGGTTATCCAGACAAACTGAACTTGAAAAGTGATCTGTGAGCGCTCCTCCGGACATCCCCAAGCCGATCCGTTGGGATCAGACTGTGTATGCCGGCTTGGTTCTGGGGGAGCATTGTGGCAAACATCGCCACTTATCGAATGTCTTTCTTGTCTGTACCTCTTCCCCCCCCCCTCAACCTCCCATCAGCCCTTGCTATTGTCTGACCCCACCTCTCCTTGTACCATAGTAATCTATGTACTGTATGTAAATGAGGCTGTTGGAGGTTTGAAAGCAGGTGCACATGCCTAGTAAAGTCAGTTGACTCCCAAACTGTGTGTCGTCCAGTCACTGGGGAAATTGTCTCTTGAATATTGACCTGTTTCTTCAGCTACAAGGGGATTTAAGTGAAGATATTGAGGGTATACCTTGAAGCTCCGCAACAATCGCCACTGCGCCCAACACTAGTTATAACACATGACCAACACACCAGGGTGTACAAGAGATTGGGTAAACAATACTTACATCCTACCTAGGATGAAGTGCTGTCACCACCAGACATCTGAGAAGCTCTGACAGATGCCTTTCAGAACCTCCTCCT
Organism: Bufo gargarizans; assembly: GCF_014858855.1. Taxonomy (NCBI): domain Eukaryota; kingdom Metazoa; phylum Chordata; class Amphibia; order Anura; family Bufonidae; genus Bufo; species Bufo gargarizans. The sequence goes on along the minus strand of NW_025334643.1, from coordinate 31,570 downwards.
TGAGCTTCCTTTGTTTTGGTTTTCAGTTCCTCATCTCGTTAGCCTCTCTCAGCTGTCATGTAGTTGGACTGATTGCAACCCTTTAAATTCCTTCCCATAATGCATTAGTGTGCAGGTTTATACAACTTCCTGGAGTGTGTGTGCATGCTGATCCTATTTCCCAGTCTTCTACAAGATAAGTGTTGTACATTCATTTGTGATTTTCTGTTTGCTGGATCCCAGGTGACCCTGACTCCCTCCGTGTCTGGAGTAGGGAGCCGGTGGTCGTGTCCCCTCACTATTATAGGGTGTTCAGGTGTTATACAGTCGAGGTACGAGGATATGTGATCATCTACCATTGGGATTATCGCATAGGCTGAGCAGTCAGGGAGAGTGCCAGGTCTGATGCAGGGGTCTCCCTTTTTGTTCCTTAGTTTTGGATCCAGTGAGTCATATATTCATTTTGTGTTGTCTTGTTTCCTGTACACCGTCCGTGACAAGTGCCTGGTCGAATCCCAATTAATTTGTTAGTGCAGAGCACACTTATTCTCACCAGCCCCTCCCCCAGTGTGCATAACGCATGTCTCTGAGATCATTTAGGAATGTGGCCCTATCAGCACAATGGGGGAGAAGTACTATCTCTAACCCACTTCATTACAAGGAAAACTTGTAAACTATTACACAGAGCATTGAACAGAATTAAAGGGGACAGAACCAATCAGTACTTAAAAATACCCTTACAGTACAATAACCAGCTGCATTAACCCTTGCAAAACACCCATTATCCACCCACTTATGCTTTTAAACCAGTTTGTTGGGTTCAGGAATTAAACATTTTTTGTTCTCCTTACGTTCTTTTAACCACCTCTCCAGCATTACTGTTATCACCTTCGATCTGTGCCCCCTTGAAAGTTTCCATCGGGATCAATATAATAGCAGCACGTGGGTCCAATGACCTGGCACATTATTATTATTATTATTAAAGCCCTATTCCTTACATAGCACTGTACATATGATAAGCGGTGCACACACAGTACATAATACAGACAATTGCATGAAGCATAAACAAGACGAGATACAGACTGGTACAGAAGGAGAGGGCCCTGCCTGAGAGGCTTATAATCTACATGGTGTGGGAGAAGGACACAGTAGGAGAGGGTAAAGCTGGTCAGAAGAGAATGTTGCAGTAGTCTAGGCAGGAGAAGATGAGGGCATGTACAAGCATTTTTCGCAGACTCAAAGTTGAGGAAAGCATCTATGCGGGAGATGTTTTTGAGTTGAGGCAGCAGGTGGTGGAAAGGCTTGGATGTGCGGTCGGAAGCAGAGGGCAGGAACCAATGTCACTCTGAGGCAGCGGACTTGGTTGAACGGGGAGAGTGTGCAGCCATTGATCGTGATAGATAGGTGTGTTGGGGGGGCGAGCAAGATGGGGGAAATATGATAAATTCTGGATTTACCATGTTAAGTTTTAGTAAGCGAGAGGAGAAAGAGGAGGATATGGAAGATAGACATTGTGGGATGCTGGATAGTAAGGTGGTGATGTCTGGACCAGAGAGATAGATTTGTGTGTCGTCAGCATAAGAGTGATACTGAAAGCCATGGGACTCTATGAGATGTCACAGGCCGAGGGTGTAGATAGAGAAGAGCAGGGGTCCTAGGACAGAGCCTTGCGGGACACCAACAGAGAGGGAATGAGACGAGGAGGTGGTGTGAGAGTGGGAGACGCTAAACGCCCTTTCTGTGAGGTATGATGTGATCCAGGAGAGGGCCAGGCCAGTGATGCCAAGAGATGAGAGAGTTTGTAACAGAAGGGAGTGGTCAACAGTGTCAAAGGCAGAGGACAGGTCAAGGAGAAGGAGGACAGAGTAATGGAGAAGGCAGAGGACAGGTCCAGGAGGAGGAGGACAGAGTAATGGAGAAGGCAGAGGACAGGTCCAGGAGGAGGAGGACAGAGTAAGGGAGAAGGCAGAGGACAGGTCCAGGAGGAGGAGGACAGAGTAATGGAGAAGGCAGAGGACAGGTCCAGGAGGAGGAGGACAGAGTAATGGAGAAGGCAGAGGACAGGTCCAGGAGGAGGAGGACAGAGTAATGGAGAAGGCAGAGGACAGGTCCAGGAGGAGGAGGACAGAGTAATGGAGAAGGCAGAGGACAGGTCCAGGAGGAGGAGGACAGAGTAAGGGAGAAGGCAGAGGACAGGTCCAGGAGGAGGAGGACAGAGTAATGGAGAAGGCAGAGGACAGGTCCAGGAGGAGGAGGACAGAGTAATGGAGAAGGCAGAGGACAGGTCCAGGAGGAGGAGGACAGAGTAATGGAGAAGGCCGAGGACAGGTCCAGGAGGAGGAGGACAGAGTAATGGAGAAGGCCGAGGAGAGGTCCAGGAGGAGGAGGACAGAGTAATGGAGAAGGCAGAGGACAGGTCCAGGAGGAGGAGGACTGAGTAATGTTTTTTGGTTTTGGCTGTTAGCAGGTCATTGGTGACTTTCTGCCATCCTTTGCGGTAATATAATCAAGTACAATGGTATATAGACTGGTCACTATTATCAGCTGAGCTTGAATTGCATTAGATTAAGCAGTGCTAAAACTTCCCATATTTGATCATCTAAATATTCTGGAGCCTCCATTGTCTGATCCCACATCTGCATTATCATTGGATAAAGGAGCAGAGTGCTAAAAAACAAATTTGGATGCTAATTGATACTACATGGGTTTTTTCATTGGGTCCAGGGGTTTTGTCGGCAGCCACTTGGTAAAGGGTGTGTTTGGGGACTGCATTAATGTTTATCTTTCCATGGGGCAGAATGAACATAGCAGGTGTAAGGCTGGCAATAGTACAATCACCAGATGCTCCAGGTGGGACCCACTTATAGACCATCTGGCTGCAAACATAATACATGTCGCCTTGCAGTCTGTAAGTGTACGTTTTTCCGTGTAAAAACATGGCAGCCATTACAGTGACAGTTAAGCTACTATTCTAGAGACACCACTCACCATTCTGCTCTTGTACATCACCACTTCCTCCCATGATACTGTAAAACCCACATATCGATAGTCGAGTCCTCAATAGACCCATTTCCATACTGTTTACACTGGGAATCACACCCCAAAGGGACGTATATATTGTCGCAGGTATAGAGTTGAGCGGACACCTGGATGTTCGGGTTCGACGGGTTCGGCCTAACTTCACAAAAAAGTTTGAGTTCGGGACCCGAACTTGACCCCGAACCTGAACCTTTTGAGCACTAAAATGGCTCTAAAAATGTCACGGAAAGGGCTAGAGGGCTGCAAATGGCAGCAAAATGTGGTTAAGAGCATGGCAAGTGCTCTGCAAACAAATGTGGATAGGGAAATTACTTCAAATAACATAAAATACGCAAAAATTAAAACTAATAATCTTGATCTAGCAGGACGAGGTCCATATAGAGTAGGAGGTTGAGGAGGCGGTGGATGTGGCGGTGTAGGTGGAAGCGGCGGTGGAGGAGGAGGAGGAAGCCAACAATGGTTTTTTTGTTTCAATTCGGGTACACCCCAAAACATTGGGAAATATGACCTGTGATAACCCCCTCCAGTCGGCCTAAACAAACGTTCAGACAATACACCGGCTGCAGGGCAGGCCAGCACCTCCAAGGCGTAAAGGGCAAGCTCAGGCCATGTGCCCAATTTGGAGACCCAGAAGTTGCAGGGGCTGACCCCTGTCAGTCAGTTTGTGTAGGTGTGTGCACACTTACTGCCCCCCCATGTCGCACGTCCCCGTGATGTTCACAATCCAATTGGATATCTTCTCTATCAACTTTCGATGTTCTTTTCTGCGCCTACCATGGTGATCACGGTTATCGGCAAATCAGGGTTCCAACCCGGAGAGGGAGGGTGAGAAAGAGAGACCACGTCCAAGGGAGGTCAATGCATGAAATTTAATTGTGATCGAGCGAAAATGTGGGAAAAGCTGTTATAAAAGGAAGAATTGAAGGAAATGAGGGGGCGCGCGGCAATTACCCACTCCTGACTCGGGGAGGTAGTGACGATAAATAACAATACAGGACTATTAAGACGCCCTGTTATTGGAATGATTAATAAAAAATTATAGGGAATGTCATTGTGGTATTTTGGATTTGGAAACGTTATCCAGGGGAGGCCCTGCTGCCGCTTTGTGGACTCTGGATAACTTCTGCCTGATCGCACGTCCCTGTGACGTCCACCATCCATTTGGATATCTTCTCTATCAACTTTCAATGTTCTTTTCTGAGCCTACCATGTTGATCACGGTTATCGGCAAATCAGGGTTCCACTCCGGAGAGGGAGCGTGAGAAAGGGAGACCTCATCCAAGGGAGGTCAATGGATTACATTTTTTTGGGAAAAGTTATAGAAGCGCAAATGTGGGACAAATTATAGAAGCGCAAATGTGTGCAAAATTTTATTCCCTGTCACCTATGCAGAGCAGGGGTTTATTCACGTCCAAAATTGTAAAATGTCAACCCAAGAATGTAACAGAAAAATTACTGAAATTTATTAACTTGGTAGAGCAGGGGTCTATGACAGAAAAAAAAGTTGTTTATTGTTACCTGAAAATGTAAAAGAAAAATTTGTGAAATTTATTAAGCTGTCAACTGAAAATGTAACAGACAAATTAGTGATTTTTTTTTTACCTGTCTACTAGTTATAGCAGTGGTACATCACACCCAAAAATGTGTGAATGTCACCCAAAAATGCAATAGACAAATTATTGAATTTTTTTAACCTGTCTACTAGGTATAGCAGTGGTACATCACACCTAAAAATTGGTGAATTTCATCCAAAAATGTAATAGACAAATTAGTGAAATGACATAAAATAAAATAAAATACGTACAAATAAATAAAAAAATATTTGATTTATGAGGTGGAGGTCCATATGGAGTAGGAGTTTGAGGAGGCGGAGGACGTAGCGTTGTAGGTGAAGGCAACGTTTGAGGAGGACGAGGTAGTCAACACTGGCTTTTGGTTTAGTTTTTTTTGTAAAATTAGGGTACACTCCAAAAGAGTGTGAAATATTCAAAATACAAGAATGAGCAATTGCGCTGCAGTATAACAATGGCTGCTTAGTGCCAGTATACATGTCTATTCTGCACAAGGTACAGACAAGTCCTGAGGGATCCAGGCCTGGTTCATTTTAATGACCGTGAGCTTGTCCACATTGGCTGTGGACAGGCGGCTGCGCTTGTCTGTGATGACGCCCCTGCAGTCGTGCTAAACACACGTTCAGACAATACACTGACTGCAGGGCAGGCCAGCACCTCCAAGGTGTAAAGGGCAAGCTCAGGCCATGTGCCCAATTTGAAGACCCAGAAGTTGAAGGGGGCAGACCCGTCAGTCAGTCCGTGTAGGCGTGTGCACACATACTGCTCCACCATGTTGCTGAAATGCTGCCTCCTGCTAAGACGTTCCATATCAGCTGGTGGTGCTGGTTGTTGTGGCGTGCTGACAAAGCTTTTCCACATTTCGGCCATGCTAACCCTGCCTTCTGAGGTGCTGGCGGTGCCCCAGCTGCGTTTGCGACCTCTTCCTCCTCCTCTGCCTTCGCCTTGTGCTTCTATTGCGCCCCCTCTGTCAGGTGGGAATGCCAACAGCAGCGCGTCTACCAGCGTGCGCTTGTACTCGCGCATCTTAAGATCACGCTCGAGTGACGGAATTAAGGACAGTACGTTGCCCTTGTAATGGGGATCCAGCAGCGTGGCCACCCAGTAATCAGCACAAGTTAGAATGTGGGCAACTCGGCGGTCATTGTGGAGACACTCTAGCATGTAATCGCCATGTGTGTCAGCCTGCCCAGAGGCAACGACAAGCTGTCCTCTGTGGGAGGTGTATCGTCTGTGTCCTCTGTATCCCCCCAGCCACGCACCAGTGATGGCCATGAGCTGGTCTGGGTGCCACCCTGCTGTGAACAAGGTTCCTCCTCCTCCATCTCCTCCTCCTCATCCTTCACCTAGTCATCCTCCAGAACTGTGCCCTGGCTGGACAATTGTGTACCTGGCGTTTGTGGGTGCAGGAACCCACCTTTGGAGCCACTTGGGAATGACTGGCCGGAAACCCTAAGAAATAATCCCTCTTCCTCCTCCTCCTCCTCCTCCTGTGCCACCTCCTCTTCCATCATCGCCAGCAGCGTTTTTTTCAAGGAGGCATAGAAGTGGGATAGTAACACTGAGAACGGCTTTATCGGCACTGGCCATGTTGGCGGAGTACTCGAAACAGCGCAACAAGGCACACAGGTCTCGCATGGAGGCCCAGTCATTGGTGGTGAAGTGGTGCTGTTCCGCAGTGCGACTGACCCGTGCGTGCTGCACCTGAAACTCCACTATGGCCTGCTGCTGCTCGCACAGTCTGTCCAGCATGTGCAAGGTGGAGTTCCACCTGGTGGGCACGTCGCATATGAGGCGGTGAGCGGGAAGGCCAAAGTTACTGTAGCGCAGACAGGCGAGCAGCGTCAGGATGTGAACGCCGGAAGCGCGAACAGACGGCCCGCACTTTATGCAGCAGCTCTGACATGGAGTAATTTTTAAGGAATCTCTGCACCACCAAATTCAGCACATGCGCCGGGCAAGGGATGTGCGTCAAACCGGCTAGTCCCAGAGCTGCTATGAGATTTCGCCCATTATCGCACACTTCCAGGCCGGGCTTGAGGCTCACCGGCAGCAACCACTCGTCGGTCTGTTGTTCAAGGCCCGTCCACAGCTCCTGCGCGGTGTGGGGTTTGTCCACCAAACAGATACGTTTTAAAACTGCCTGCTGCCGTTTACCCCGGGCTGTGCTGAAGTTGGTGGTGAAGGTGTTATGCTGACCGGATGAGGAGCCGGTAAGGATGCGGAAGCAGAGTAGGAAGAGGAAGCGGAGTAGGAGGAGGAAGCAACAGGAGGAAAACTGAAGCGCCCTGCAATCCTCGGTGGTGGAAGGACATGCGCCAAACTGCTATCCGCCTCAGGCCCAGCCGCCACTGCATTTACCCAGTGTGCTGTTATGGAGATATAACGGCCCTGACCGCACTTACTGGTCCACGTATCCGTAGTCAGGTGCACCTTGCCACAGATGGCGTTGTGCAGTGCACACCTGATTTTGTCCCCCACTTGGTTGTGCAGGGAAGGGATGGCTCGCCTGGAAAAGTAGTGGCGGCTGGGCACGACGTACTGTGGGACAGCCACCGCCATAAGGCCTTTAAAACTATCCGTCTCCACCAGACAGAATGACAGCATTTCAAAGGCCAGTAATTTAGAAATGCTGGCATTCAGGGCCAGGGATCGCGGGTGGGTAGGGGGGTACTTCCTCTTCCTCTCCAGCGTTTGGGAGATAGAGAGCTGAACGCTTCCGTGGGAGATTGTAGAGATGCTTGGTGACCCAGGTGTTGGTGTTGCTGGCAGATCCTCTGTTTGCGGGGTGGCAGGTGGCACTGTCACTCCAGAGGTGGATGAAGAGGCCGAGACTGCAGCAGAAGAGGAAGCAGGAGGAGCCAGAGACCTTTCTTGGTTTTTGAGGTGTTTACTCCACTGCAGCTCGTGCTTTGCACTTAGATGCCTGGTCATGCAGGTTGTGCTCAGGTTGAGAACGTTTATGCCTCGCTTCAGGCTCTGATGGCACAGAGTGCAAACCACTCGTGTCTTGTTGTCAGCACATTGTCTGAAGAACTGCCACGCCAGGGAACTCCTTGGAGCTGGCTTTGGTGTGCTCGGTCCCTTGCTGCGGTGGGCAGTAGCAGGCGTACTGTCTAGGGGACGGCCGCTCCGCTTTTGCACCCTGCTCCCCCTTCTGCTGTGCTGGTGGCTCTGTGCGACCACCGCTTCTTCCTCCGAACTACATAGGTCACTCGCATGACCTTGATTCCATGTGGGGTCGAGGACCTCATCGTCCTCCACATCATCTTCCACCCAGTCTTCCACCTGCCCTAGGCCACGCTTCCTCCCCCGCCTCCCCTCCCACCCCGTTGTCACCACCACTGAGGATTCCCTTATCCAACTGCCCAATACCTCAGTGGCACCCTCCACCGCCCCAAGCCCAACCCGCCCCATTGTCACCACTGCAGCAGCACTAACCCCTCCTCCAGATGCTGCAGCCCTCTCTTTGGAGGATTTTTCCCTTCTTGTCTCCCCAGAGGTCAGGAAAGGGAAGAGAAAGGGGAGGGACAGCCCCATCGCTGACCACTCCAAAAAGAAGATGGTCGAGGTAGAGGACGGGGCCTCACCCGACAAAGAGGAAACAGAGCAGCAGACGGAAGAACCGGTGGCCACCAACGAGGACCCCCAACAGCAAACCCTCCACCCCCCCGTTAGCCTCGATGAGACCGAGGTGGAGGAAATAGTGGCCAACGGAGCAACCGCCGACCCGATACGGCTACAGATAACCCTAGAGGAGATCGTAGCCAACTTTGCGCTGCTGCAGGGGCAACCCCCAGACAGCGGACAAGAAACCGAGAAGCCGCCGGACGACCGAAGTGGTAACTAAGATGTATCATTTCCGCTAACCTCTTTCTTTCTCTCACATGATGGCAAATTTTAACCTTTTTACCATCAATGTTAGGAGCATCAGGGACAGGTTCAGACGTCAGACGGTACTAACCTTTCTTACTGCACAGGTTGCCGACGTATTTATGTTACAGGAGTGTTCTTTGCCCCCCTCTAGGTCGCACAACCATCTGGCCAGGGAGTGGTCCCACGGCCCCTCCTACTGGTCCGGTGGTGGCGACTGCAAGTCGGCCGGGGTTGCCATCCTCCTCAGGGGAAACGCGTTCACACTTGACTCCGTCCAGGAGCTCGTCTGCGGCAGACTACTTGTCGTAGACGGCTCATCAACGTGTACGCCTCCCCTGACATGGGTGAGCGACTGGAGCTCTTCCAGGCCCTCCGACTGCAGCTCGCCACCACCAGGACCGTAGTGATGGCCGGGGATTTCAACTGCCCGATCGAGGAGGACGGACGCAGCTTCGGGACGTCAAGCAAGCTTGATGTCACTTCCAAACTGCTCATTGAGATGGTGACCGAGGCGCGTCTGCAGGACGTTGTGGGCTCCATGGGGAAAGGCTCCATTAATTACAAGTGGAGCCGACCCAATGGCTCACTTCGTTCTCGGATCGACTTTGAGTTTACCTCTCGGGCAGTCAGGCAGTGTAGGCACTCTATGGTCCCTTGCTTCTTCTCCGATCACAGGGCCATTCAGGTCCAGTGCACCCTAGGCACCGGGTTCCCCCCCCGGCCGAGGGTCCTGGAAACTGAACTGCGCCCTACTGAATCGCGAGGATGTGCTTGCGGAACTTAGGGAGGTCTACATAGCCTGGCGGAATGTCAAATGCTTGTTCAAACAGACTAGTGACTGGTGGGAGTATGTTAAAGTCCAGTTTCGTTGTTTCTTTCAGGCCAAGCAACAACACCAGGCCTGTGAGAAGTAGAGGGCCTTCAGAGCACTGCAGCGTGAGCTGCGGTCCCTGCAAGACCTTCACCGGTGCGGCTGGAACGTTAGAGAGGAGTTGGAGGGGGCCAAAAAGAGCTTGAAAAGGCACTTCCAAGCTAATCGTCTTCCATTCCAAAGTGGAAAACCTGGACAGGGATGAGAAGTGTAACTCGTTCTTTTTCAGGAAACTCCACGCCGGCCACACGCCCCTGAATGAACTTCGAGACAAAGACGGCAACATGCGTTCGGGGAAGGAGGAAGTAATGGGAGTCGTCACAGACGACTACAGCGACCTCTACACCCTGAGGAACACCGACCAGAAGGCCGCCGATAAATTCCTGTCAGGTATCACTAACCATCTTGATCCGGCAGGTGCGGAGGCCATGGATGACCCTCTGACGGTGGGGGAGGTGCTCTCTGCCGCTAGATCCGGCAGGACCCCGGGCAGTGGCGGCCTCCCAGCGGAGCTCTATGTAGCGCTGGGGGACCTGATCTGTCCGTACCTGTTGGAACTCTATGAGGAGATGGTGGTGGAGGGTACAATGCCCCCATCCTTGAGGGAAGGAATGATCACGATCCTGTATAAGCGGAAGCGGGAGAGATGTGACCTGAAAAACTGGCGTCCCATCTCTCTCCTGAACGTGGACTACAAGATCCTCGCCAAGGTACTGGCCAACCGGCTGAAGGTCGTCATCGGCGGAATCGTCCACCCGGACCAGACCTGCGGCATCCCTGGCCGCAGGATAGCAGACAGCCTTGCTCTTGTGAGAGACACGGTGCACTACATCCAGGACCGCCGTGTTCATGCCGCCCTGGTCAGCCTGGACCAGGAGAAGGCATTCGACCGGGTCTCTCATGAGTTTATGGGCAAGGCGCTGTGCAGGCTAGGTCTAGGCAGGAGGTTCTGTTCTTTTGTTGACCTGATGTATTTTGACATTTTCAGCATGGTGTTGGTGAACGGCTGGAAGACTGACCCCTTCTCGGTTCGCTCCGGGGTCAGACAAGGATGCCCTCTTTCACCTCTCCTTTTTGTTTGTGTTATAGAATCCTTCACGGAGGCTATCCGGCAGAACGGGGAGATCAGAGGGATCACCGCACCAGGACCAGAACACTACGAGGTCAAGTGCTCGCTGTACATGGACGACGTGACCGTCTTCTGCGCTGACAGGCGTTCGGTGACTGCACTCGTCCAGACCTGCGAGGAGTTCGGACAAGCTTCAGGGGCCAAAGTCAACTGTGGCAAGTCAGAAGCCATGCTCTTCGGGGACTGGCAACTGGCCTCTTCTGCCCCCTTCCCATTTACCACCAAATTGGGCTTCATCAAAATTCTGGGAGTCTGGTTCGGGAAGGAAGGCGCAGCCCTCAAGTCTTGGGAAGAACGCTTGGCCAAAGTGAATCAAAGAATCGGACTGTGGAGCATTAGACACCTCACGATTGAGGGCAAAGCACTCGTCCTGCGAAATGAAATTTTGCCTGTGCTCCAATACACCGCACAGGCATGGCCCCCTCTTGCCACCGTTTTTCAGGGCCATCACCAGGACAGTGTTTCGCTTCATCTGGGGATCTAAGATGGACAGAGTGAAACGAGCCATCATGTACAAAGAGCCCCGCAAGGGCAGAAAGGGCATACCGGACCTGCCCACTTTACTGCGGATCGCCTTTGTTTGTGACAGCGTTCGTCGGACTCTGAGAACTGCTAACGGCTCTGCGGGTAAGGCTATGTCTCGCTTTTTCCTCCTGCCCCTCTGGAGGGGTCTGGGCTGGGACAAGTGGGACGCTCCCTGGTTCTATGGGGACGTCGTCAGGTTTGTGAGGGAACACCAGCTGGAGGCCCTCAACCCCGACTTGTGGAAGCCAAAAACTATGCACAAACTCATCAGAGCAAAGGTCATGGTGGAGTCAATTCCAGGGATCCAGGACGACACCGTAGAGACAGTTTGGACTAATGTGTCGTCAAACAGGTTGACCAACGGGCATAAGGACTTGTCATGGATGGCCATTAGGGGGCGGACTGCCCATCCGGTCATTCATGCATGCCCGCAATCTGTGCAAAACCAGGTACTGCCCTAGGTGCCCTTTCGTGGAGGAAACATCTTATCACCTGTTTTGGGAGTGCCCCTTTGCACAGCGCCTGTTGGACGCCCTGGAACATGAACTCAAAGACTCTGTACCCAGGAACAGCCTACAATGCACTTCGGTGCTGTATGGACTATTTCCTGGGATTCATACTGTTGGAGCCATCCAGGAGGCCTGGCGCGTTATGAACTGTTTTAAGGACGCTATTTGGTTTGCTAGGAACCGGCTCATCCTCAGGAGGGAGAACAAGTCCGTCCTGGACTGCCGCAGACCTTTCCATAGTCTGTTGTGGGACTACAACATCTCGGACGTTGACGAAGAAGAAGAGGACTAAACCCCTCTCCTTCCCCCTCTCCCGCCGTTTGTATTTGTCCTCTCAATAAAGCTTCAGGCATGTGATTCCCCCTCCCTACCCCCCTCCTTCCCACTTCCTCTCCCCTCATCACTGTCTAAATGGTTTGTTGGGAGGTTTTGTGATTGAATAGGTATGCTAGTGTAGCATTCATTGCGATGTATAGTGTAGGATAGCCTGTACTTTACATAACAATGCCATGCTCGCAAAGACGAATACTTGCAATTTATTATGTACTGATTCGTGGCCTGTGCTGCGTCACAGTACTAAAGTATGTATGATGACTGATTGTAATAAAGGTGTTTCAATAAAAAAAATCTGTTTTTAGATTCAGAGCCCTGCTAGGATGTAAAGCAGAGAACTGCATAGCAAGCTTGGAATGTATGACTTGGGTTTCAAGGTTCTATCGCTAGGTGACCAAGGCCTCTGTTGGATCTAAGCCAGGGGCTGAGATGTTTGAAAGCCCGATGTGCAGAAGTGCCCCAGGAGTGGTGACCCTGGGGTGCCTGAACTCACTGGGGGTGGGAGCCCACTGAGTGATGGCACATTTGCACGCACTTCACTTTCTCACATTTTGAGCGCACAGTCGTACACACCTCTCTTTGCTCGGCTTCAGTCTAGAAAAGATGAGGAATTTTTATAATTCCGGTCAAATGTCTGGGCCGTAATGGCACACATTCACTTTTTCTTACTGTGTGTTAAATTTCCACGTTTGTTTTGTCACTAGGATCTCTTGGGTACGGCTTGCAGTACTCTGTAGATTCAGAAAATATCCCGAAAAGATGTTCAACCAGTTTCATGTCAAGAATGAAGATAGAGACTTCCTGAGGTTTCTACGGTGGGAGGACGGAGATACAGATTCAGAGCCAGCAGAATACAGAATGAAAGTACACTTGTTTGGAGCACCATCATCTCCAGGTTACGCCAATTATGGTATGAAGTACCTGGCCAATCAGAATGAAAAGGGTTGCCCATCAGCAGCAAATTTTCTGAAGAAAAACTTTTATGTAGATGATGGTCTCATAAGTCTAGAGTCCACAGAATCTGCAATCAAACTAGTGAAAGAAAGCCAAGAGTTATGCGCAAGAGGAAACCTGAGCCTTCATAAATTCATCTCAAACAACAGAGAGGTACTGGAATCCATCAGTGACTCTGAACGTGCATCAATAATGAAGAATGTAGATTTCAATTATGATCATCTTCCAGTTCAGAACAAACTTGGATTGGGAAGGAATGTAGAGAATAACAAGTTCATCTTTGAAGTATCTATTGAAGAGAAAGTTGCAACTAGACGTACCATTCTTTCTGCAGCGGCTTCTATATATAATCTATTAGGATTCTTGGCCCCAGTGATCCTCAAAGCAAGATAAATACTGCAAGAATTATGGAGACAGAAGTTAGGATGGGATAAACCCATATCTGAAAATTTGACGCCAAGGTTGGAGAGACAAATAGGAGACTCAAAACTTGACAAAAATGGAAGATGTCTCACTACTCCACTCAAGTTGGAACGTCCTATACAGAAGTTAGTTGTTCTACTTGAGAGTGATGAAAGACACTCGAGAGTTGAGAACATGATGGAAAATTCCTCAAATTCATGTTTAAGTCCTACTACTGAGAACATAGAATTATAGGTAATTTTGATGGGAGTGTAGCTGGCCAGCTAAGACCTGTCCTAGGTTGCTAACATAGCTTATATTTTATACAGCTAGACCTGCCAATAACCTTAATACAGTTCCTATGTTTGTGTGTTAAAGACAAAAGCAGAGTTATTTACAGTGACTTCTGGTTGGGATGTCATATAATAGTTATATTTTGTGTCCACAGAAGCAGAAAAAGATAATTTGCCTTTAAGAGTCGTTATATAATGTAAGGTAAGCTCAATGACACAGAAGACACAACAGAAAGCATAGAGTTAAACTGTTGTTGCTAAGCAGGAGTCTTGACCAATCCTAGCTAGCCTCACACAGCCTAGAAGTTTTGACCAATCATAGCCAGCCTCACACACAGCTTGTGTGGGGAAAATCCCCTAGCAGGAGCTGCTGGAATCATTATTCACCAGAGAGAGGAGCTGAACAGACACACACTCTACTCAGAGCTGTGTTTTATTGAAGCAAGAGGCCAAAATAGGTATTTAAAACGGTTATATAATGGTCCTACTGTTAATATAGTGATTAGAACTGTATACTGAACTGGTTATATGTATGTTTACTTACAGTTCCACCAAACCACAAATTCAAATTCCATATTGCAATCCAAATTGCATACAAATGCGAACTGCTCATACCAGATCATAAGCAAGTGTATAGAGTAAACTGCAAACCAAGTAGAGCAAGTGAAATATTAGTTAGACCTCAGATATACCTCTCAGAGAGATCATAAGGTGCTTAAATAACTTAAAGTGAGAGTACAGATACTCAAGAGAGAAATATATCCACCAGTTTATGATGAATGACAAGATTAAACAGTTGAACCACCATCTTATGCATACCACCATTTTGTGATATCTTTTCAACATGTGTTATGTACATGGACTATCTGCTGCGAAGGCGGCAGTGTTATATGAAGAAAAGTTGAAGTTAATAAAGAAGTTATTTCAAGCATTTGGTGTGCTCTTTAAACCTACTGTTTCCATAGAACGGCGCTAGAGGAATTACAGAGTAATAGACAGTCTGGTTAGACTAAAAAGTCAGAGATATCAAAATTCTTCTAATGCCACAGTGCAAAAGGCACTTCATAGTGCTGCGCCTGCCACATCTGCACCTCAGGCTTTGTAAACATCGTGGCTTATGACTCCAACCCAAAGGCCCAAGATCACCTCCAGGTTAATCTCTGTGTTTCTCTGCTCCATCTCAGTAGCCCAGTCCAACGGACCCGTTCCAGCACACAATGTAAGTCAATGGGGACGGAACGGTTTTCTATGACACAATCTGGCACAACCGAAAACGGATCCGTCCTCCATTGACTTTCAATGGTGTTCAAGAGGGATCAGTTTCGGCTATGTTAAAGATAATACAAACGGATCCGCACCAAACATGAGAGTGAAAGTAGCCAAAGGAAATGCCTTCTAATTTTCCAAATAGAAGAATTGATTGTAGAGGCCATGGATTGTTCAGGCAGTTCATATCACAGAGAATGATCATATTACTGAGAATGTTTTCATGGGTGGAGCTATGCAAATTTCTATTTGGCTTTGCTGGTACTCCTTTGGAGGGAATGTTCCTCACACAAACAAATATCACTCATTGCTGCTGCTGTTGAGAGCAGGGCCGATCCCTGGGAGTCAGAGCGACCAATCTCTGATCACTTCTAAGCCTACTCAATGCCAATGTGGGTCTGCAGCTTGACTGTCTGCTTCCCAACCAGGAAAAGATCTAGTACACCACCACTGCCACGGAAGACTTACACAAGGGTCTAATTTTGACCTTTGCTAAGGAAGCTGGAGAAATCTACATAGCTCCACCCATTTGTACAGCTAATTAGAGAAATCTGCATAGCTTCATCAACCCAAATCTACTTGAAAGACCATGATTTCTGTGGATTAGCATGAAGGACTGCGTTGTGTCAGACATTGTTGTGTGATCAGGGAATACTGTATAATAAGACAATCCTTGTCTTGGCCTGATACTTCTAGGTCCTAATCAACTTTTAAGGATGTTCCTTAACCCAGTAAGAACATTCCTTTGAAGAACACTGAGGAACATTGCTTAGAAATACCAAGAACTTTATGAAGAATTTCCTCCAAGAAGCTTCTCTCATCAAATAAAAAGTCTGTGTTGTGTGTCGTCTCCATGATATAAATGGTGATTGGGGGAGAAGAGGTCGGAGGAGCTAAACTCTGCGTCTTTAGAAGTTTAGCTCTTTTGCTATTTGTTTAAAAGCTTTTTGGCAACTGCTGAAAAGCCCCAGAAGCTTGTGGAAGAATAGAAAAATGCACATATTGACAATATTGTGACTTATTGTTGATCATCTTTTTGTAGGTAGGCTGATTTCTTCTTGTAAGTTTGGAGAATGATAGATGTTTTCTATGGGGCTACAGGTTCAGAGTTTGGTGGGTTTTTATTCTCTATTTTACAGCAGCTCTATAGCATAGTGGGTGTCCACTGTGGAGCTGCAGGTTCAGGACTCAGTGGGTGTTCCCTGTGTATTCTGTATTTCAAGACTTTAATCCGTACGCTTCTCGGCTTTTTGGTTAAGATCGAGCATAGTATCTGTTTTTAGATTCAGAGCCATGCTAGGATGTAGAGCAGAGAACTGCATAGCAAGCCTAGGATGTATGGCTTGGGTTTCAAGGTTCTATCGCTAGGTGACCAAGGCCTCTGTTGGATCTAAGCCAGGGGCTGAGATGTTTGAAAGCCCGATGTGCAGAAGTGCCCCAGGAGTGGTGACCCTGGGATGCCTGAACTCACTGGGGGTGGAAGCCCACTGAGTGATGGCACATTTGCACGCACTTCACTTTCTCACATTTTGAGCGCACAGTCGCACACACCTCTCTTTGCTCGGCTTCGGTCTAGAAAAGATGAGGAATTTTTATAATTCCGGTCAAATGTCTGGGCCGTAATGGCACACATTCACTTATTTTTTGTTACTGTGTGTTCAATTTCCACGTTTGTTTTGTCACTAGGATCTCTTGGGTACGGCTTGCAGTACTCTGTAGATTCAGAAAATATCCCGAAAAGATGTTCAACCAGTTTCATGTCAAGAATGAAGATAGAGACTTCCTGAGGTTTCTACGGTCGGAGGACGGAGATACAGATTCAGAGCCAGCAGAATACAGAATGAAAGTACACTTGTTTGGAGCAGCATCATCTCCAGGTTACGCCAATTATGGTATGAAGTACCTGGCCAATCAGAATGAAAAGGTTTGCCTATCAGCAGCAAATTTTCTTAAGAAAAACTTTTATGTAGATGATGGTCTCATAAGTCTAGAGTCCACAGAATCTGCAATCAAACTAGTGAAAGAAAGCCAAGAGTTATGCGCAAGAGGAAACCTGCGCGCCTACATAAATTCATCTCAAACAACAGAGAGGTACTGGAATCCATCAGTGACTCTGAACGTGCATCAATAATGAAGAATGTAGATTTCAATTATGATCATCTTCCAGTTCAGAACAAACTTGGATTGGGAAGGAATGTAGAGAATAACAAGTTCATCTTTGAAGTATCTATTGAAGAGAAAGTTGCAACTAGACGTACCATTCTTTCCGCAGCGGCTTCTATATATAATCTATTAGGATTCTTGGCCCCAGTGATCCTCAAAGCAAGATAAATACTGCAAGAATTATGGAGACAGAAGTTAGGATGGGATAAAGCCATACCTGAAAATTTGACGCCAAGGTGGGAGAGACAAATAGGAGACTCAAAACTTGACAAAAAAGGAAAACGTCTCACTACACCACTCAAGTTGGAACGTCCTATACAAAAGTTAGTTGTTCTACTTGAGAGGGATGAAAGACACTCGAGAGTTGAGAACATGATGGAAAATTCTTCAAATTCATGTTTAAGTCCTACTACTGAGAACATAGAATTATAGGTAATTTTGGTGGGAGTGTAGCTGGCCAGCTAAGACCTGTCCTAGGTTGCTAACATAGCTTATATTTTATACAGCTAGACCTGCCAATAACCTTAATACAGTTCCTATGTTTGTGTGTTAAAGACAAAAGCAGAGTTATTTACAGTGACTTCATGTTGGGATGTCATATAATAGTTATATTTTGTGTCCACAGAAGCAGAAAAAGATAATTTGCCTTTAAGAGTCGTTATATAATGTAAGGTAAGCTCAATGACACAGAAGACACAACAGAAAGCATAGAGTTAAACTGTTGTTGCTAAGCAGAAGTCTTGACCAATCCTAGCTAGCCTCACACAGCCTAGAAGTTTTGACCAATCATAGCCAGCCTCACACACAGCTTGTGTGGGGAAAATCCCCTAGCAGGAGCTGCTATAATCATTATTCACCAGAGAGAGGAGCTGAACAGACACACACTCTACTAAGAGCTGTGTTTTATTGAAGCAAGAGGCCAAAATAGGTATTTAAAACGGTTATATAATGGTCCTACTGTTAATATAGTGATTAGAACTGTATACTGAACTGGTTATATGTATGTTTACTTACAGTTCCACCAAACCACAAATTCAAATTCCATATTGCAATCCAAATTGCATACAAATGCGAACTGCTCATACCAGATCATAAGCAAGTGTATAGATACTCAAGAGAGAAATATATCCACCAGTTTATGATGAATGACAAGATTAAACAGTTGAACCACCATCTTATGCATACCACCATTTTGTGATATCTTTTCAACATGTGTTATGTACATGGACTATCTGCTGCGAAGGCGGCAGTGTTATATGAAGAAAAGTTTAAGTTAATAAAGAAGTTATTTCAAGCATTTGGTGTGCTCTTTAAACCTACTGTTTCCATAGAACGGCGCTAGAGGAATTACAGAGTAATAGACAGTCTGGTTAGACTAAAAAGTCAGAGATATCAAAATTCTTCTAATGCCACAGTGCAAAAGGCACTTCATAGTGCTGCGCCTGCCACATCTGCACCTCAGGCTTTGTAAACATCGTGGCTTATGACTCCAACCCAAAGGCCCAAGATCACCTCCAGGTTAATCTCTGTGTTTCTCTGCTCCATCTCAGTAGCCCAGTCCAACGGACCCGTTCCAGCACACAATGTAAGTCAATGGGGACGGAACGGTTTTCTATGACACAATCTGGCACAACCGAAAACGGATCCGTCCTCCGTTGACTTTCAATGGTGTTCAAGAGGGATCAGTTTCGGCTATGTTAAAGATAATACAAACGGATCCGAACCAAACATGAGAGTGAAAGTAGCCAAAGGAAATGCCTTCTAATTTTCCAAATAGAAGAATTGATTGTAGAGGCCATGGATTGTTCAGGCAGTTCATATCACAGAGAATGATCATACTGCTGAGAATGGTCATGGGTGGAGCTATGCAAATTTCTATTTGGCTTTGTTGGTACTCCTTTGGAGGGAATGTTCCTCACACAAACAAATATCACTCATTGCTGCTGCTGTTGAGTGCAGGGCCAATCCCTGGGAGTCAGAGCGACCAATCTCTGATCACTTCTAAGCTTACTCAATGCCAATGTGGGTCTGCAGCTTGACTCTCTGCTTCCCAACCAGGAAAAGATCTAGTACACCACCACTGCCACGGAAGACTTACACAAGGGTCTAATTTTGACCTTTGCTAAGGAAGCTGGAGAAATCTACATAGCTCCACCCATTTGTACAGCTAATTAGAGAAATCTGCATAGCTTCATCAACCCAAATCTACTTGAAAGACCATGATTTCTGTGGATTAGCATGAAGGACTGCGTTGTGTCAGACATTGTTGTGTGATCAGGGAATACTGTATAATAAGACAATCCTTGTCTTGGCCTGATACTTCTAGGTCCTAATCAACTTTTAAGGATGTTCCTTAACCCAGTAAGAACATTCCTTTGAAGAACACTGAGGAACATTGCTTAGAAATACCAAGAACTTTATGAAGAATTTCCTTCAAGAAGCTTCTCTCATCAAATAAAAAGTCTGTGTTGTGTGTCGTCTCCATGATATAAATGGTGATTGGGGGAGAAGAGGTCGGAGGAGCTAAACTCTGTCTCTTTAGTTGTTTAGCTCTTTTGCTATTTGTTTAAAAGCTTTTTGGCAACTGCTGAAAAGCCCCAGAAGCTTGTGGAAGAATAGAAAAATGCACATATTGACAATATTGTGACTTATTGTTGTTCATCTTTTTGTAGGTAGGCTGATTTCTTCTTGTAAGTTTGGAGAATGATAGATGTTTTCTATGGGGCTACAGGTTCAGAGTTTGGTGGGTTTTTATTCTCTATTTTACAGCAGCTCTATAGCATAGTGGGTGTCCACTGTGGAGCTGCAGGTTCAGGACTCAGTGGGTGTTCCCTGTGTATTCTGTATTTCAAGACTTTAATCCGTACGCTTCTCGGCCTTTTGGTTAAGATCGAGCGTAGTATCTGTTTTTAGATTCAGAGCCATGCTAGGATGTAGAGCAGAGAACTGCATAGCAAGCCTAGGATGTATGGCTTGGGTTTCAAGGTTCTATCGCTAGGTGACCAAGGCCTCTGTTGGATCTAAGCCAGGGGCTGAGATGTTTGAAAGCCCGAATGTGCAGAAGTGCCCCAGGAGTGGTGACCCTGGGATGCCTGAACTCACTGGGGGTGGAAGCCCACTGAGTGATGGCACATTTGCACGCACTTCACTTTCTCACATTTTGAGCGCACAGTCGCACACACCTCTCTTTGCTCGGCTTCGGTCTAGAAAAGATGAGGAATTTTTATAATTCCGGTCAAATGTCTGGGCCGTAATGGCACACATTCACTTATTTTTTGTTACTGTGTGTTCAATTTCCACGTTTGTTTTGTCACTAGGATCTCTTGGGTACGGCTTGCAGTACTCTGTAGATTCAGAAAATATCCCGAAAAGATGTTCAACCAGTTTCATGTCAAGAATGAAGATAGAGACTTCCTGAGGTTTCTACGGTCGGAGGACGGAGATACAGATTCAGAGCCAGCAGAATACAGAATGAAAGTACACTTGTTTGGAGCAGCATCATCTCCAGGTTACGCCAATTATGGTATGAAGTACCTGGCCAATAAGAATGAAAAGGTTTGCCTATCAGCAGCAAATTTTCTTAAGAAAAACTTTTATGTAGATGATGGTCTCATAAGTCTAGAGTCCACAGAATCTGCAATCAAACTAGTGAAAGAAAGCCAAGAGTTATGCGCAAGAGGAAACCTGCGCGCCTACATAAATTCATCTCAAACAACAGAGAGGTACTGGAATCCATCAGTGACTCTGAACGTGCATCAATAATGAAGAATGTAGATTTCAATTATGATCATCTTCCAGTTCAGAACAAACTTGGATTGGGAAGGAATGTAGAGAATAACAAGTTCATCTTTGAAGTATCTATTGAAGAGAAAGTTGCAACTAGACGTACCATTCTTTCCGCAGCGGCTTCTATATATAATCTATTAGGATTCTTGGCCCCAGTGATCCTCAAAGCAAGATAAATACTGCAAGAATTATGGAGACAGAAGTTAGGATGGGATAAAGCCATACCTGAAAATTTGACGCCAAGGTGGGAGAGACAAATAGGAGACTCAAAACTTGACAAAAAAGGAAAACGTCTCACTACACCACTCAAGTTGGAACGTCCTATACAAAAGTTAGTTGTTCTACTTGAGAGGGATGAAAGACACTCGAGAGTTGAGAACATGATGGAAAATTCTTCAAATTCATGTTTAAGTCCTACTACTGAGAACATAGAATTATAGGTAATTTTGGTGGGAGTGTAGCTGGCCAGCTAAGACCTGTCCTAGGTTGCTAACATAGCTTATATTTTATACAGCTAGACCTGCCAATAACCTTAATACAGTTCCTATGTTTGTGTGTTAAAGACAAAAGCAGAGTTATTTACAGTGACTTCATGTTGGGATGTCATATAATAGTTATATTTTGTGTCCACAGAAGCAGAAAAAGATAATTTGCCTTTAAGAGTCGTTATATAATGTAAGGTAAGCTCAATGACACAGAAGACACAACAGAAAGCATAGAGTTAAACTGTTGTTGCTAAGCAGAAGTCTTGACCAATCCTAGCTAGCCTCACACAGCCTAGAAGTTTTGACCAATCATAGCCAGCCTCACACACAGCTTGTGTGGGGAAAATCCCCTAGCAGGAGCTGCTATAATCATTATTCACCAGAGAGAGGAGCTGAACAGACACACACTCTACTAAGAGCTGTGTTTTATTGAAGCAAGAGGCCAAAATAGGTATTTAAAACGGTTATATAATGGTCCTACTGTTAATATAGTGATTAGAACTGTATACTGAACTGGTTATATGTATGTTTACTTACAGTTCCACCAAACCACAAATTCAAATTCCATATTGCAATCCAAATTGCATACAAATGCGAACTGCTCATACCAGATCATAAGCAAGTGTATAGATACTCAAGAGAGAAATATATCCACCAGTTTATGATGAATGACAAGATTAAACAGTTGAACCACCATCTTATGCATACCACCATTTTGTGATATCTTTTCAACATGTGTTATGTACATGGACTATCTGCTGCGAAGGCGGCAGTGTTATATGAAGAAAAGTTTAAGTTAATAAAGAAGTTATTTCAAGCATTTGGTGTGCTCTTTAAACCTACTGTTTCCATAGAACGGCGCTAGAGGAATTACAGAGTAATAGACAGTCTGGTTAGACTAAAAAGTCAGAGATATCAAAATTCTTCTAATGCCACAGTGCAAAAGGCACTTCATAGTGCTGCGCCTGCCACATCTGCACCTCAGGCTTTGTAAACATCGTGGCTTATGACTCCAACCCAAAGGCCCAAGATCACCTCCAGGTTAATCTCTGTGTTTCTCTGCTCCATCTCAGTAGCCCAGTCCAACGGACCCGTTCCAGCACACAATGTAAGTCAATGGGGACGGAACGGTTTTCTATGACACAATCTGGCACAACCGAAAACGGATCCGTCCTCCGTTGACTTTCAATGGTGTTCAAGAGGGATCAGTTTCGGCTATGTTAAAGATAATACAAACGGATCCGCACCAAACATGAGAGTGAAAGTAGCCAAAGGAAATGCCTTCTAATTTTCCAAATAGAAGAATTGATTGTAGAGGCCATGGATTGTTCAGGCAGTTCATATCACAGAGAATGATCATACTGCTGAGAATGGTCATGGGTGGAGCTATGCAAATTTCTATTTGGCTTTGTTGGTACTCCTTTGGAGGGAATGTTCCTCACACAAACAAATATCACTCATTGCTGCTGCTGTTGAGTGCAGGGCCAATCCCTGGGAGTCAGAGCGACCAATCTCTGATCACTTCTAAGCTTACTCAATGCCAATGTGGGTCTGCAGCTTGACTCTCTGCTTCCCAACCAGGAAAAGATCTAGTACACCACCACTGCCACGGAAGACTTACACAAGGGTCTAATTTTGACCTTTGCTAAGGAAGCTGGAGAAATCTACATAGCTCCACCCATTTGTACAGCTAATTAGAGAAATCTGCATAGCTTCATCAACCCAAATCTACTTGAAAGACCATGATTTCTGTGGATTAGCATGAAGGACTGCGTTGTGTCAGACATTGTTGTGTGATCAGGGAATACTGTATAATAAGACAATCCTTGTCTTGGCCTGATACTTCTAGGTCCTAATCAACTTTTAAGGATGTTCCTTAACCCAGTAAGAACATTCCTTTGAAGAACACTGAGGAACATTGCTTAGAAATACCAAGAACTTTATGAAGAATTTCCTTCAAGAAGCTTCTCTCATCAAATAAAAAGTCTGTGTTGTGTGTCGTCTCCATGATATAAATGGTGATTGGGGGAGAAGAGGTCGGAGGAGCTAAACTCTGTCTCTTTAGTTGTTTAGCTCTTTTGCTATTTGTTTAAAAGCTTTTTGGCAACTGCTGAAAAGCCCCAGAAGCTTGTGGAAGAATAGAAAAATGCACATATTGACAATATTGTGACTTATTGTTGTTCATCTTTTTGTAGGTAGGCTGATTTCTTCTTGTAAGTTTGGAGAATGATAGATGTTTTCTATGGGGCTACAGGTTCAGAGTTTGGTGGGTTTTTATTCTCTATTTTACAGCAGCTCTATAGCATAGTGGGTGTCCACTGTGGAGCTGCAGGTTCAGGACTCAGTGGGTGTTCCCTGTGTATTCTGTATTTCAAGACTTTAATCCGTACGCTTCTCGGCCTTTTGGTTAAGATCGAGCGTAGTATCTGTTTTTAGATTCAGAGCCATGCTAGGATGTAGAGCAGAGAACTGCATAGCAAGCCTAGGATGTATGGCTTGGGTTTCAAGGTTCTATCGCTAGGTGACCAAGGCCTCTGTTGGATCTAAGCCAGGGGCTGAGATGTTTGAAAGCCCGAAGTGCAGAAGTGCCCCAGGAGTGGTGACCCTGGGATGCCTGAACTCACTGGGGGTGGAAGCCCACTGAGTGATGGCACATTTGCACGCACTTCACTTTCTCACATTTTGAGCGCACAGTCGCACACACCTCTCTTTGCTCGGCTTCGGTCTAGAAAAGATGAGGAATTTTTATAATTCCGGTCAAATGTCTGGGCCGTAATGGCACACATTCACTTATTTTTTGTTACTGTGTGTTCAATTTCCACGTTTGTTTTGTCACTAGGATCTCTTGGGTACGGCTTGCAGTACTCTGTAGATTCAGAAAATATCCCGAAAAGATGTTCAACCAGTTTCATGTCAAGAATGAAGATAGAGACTTCCTGAGGTTTCTACGGTCGGAGGACGGAGATACAGATTCAGAGCCAGCAGAATACAGAATGAAAGTACACTTGTTTGGAGCAGCATCATCTCCAGGTTACGCCAATTATGGTATGAAGTACCTGGCCAATAAGAATGAAAAGGTTTGCCTATCAGCAGCAAATTTTCTTAAGAAAAACTTTTATGTAGATGATGGTCTCATAAGTCTAGAGTCCACAGAATCTGCAATCAAACTAGTGAAAGAAAGCCAAGAGTTATGCGCAAGAGGAAACCTGCGCGCCTACATAAATTCATCTCAAACAACAGAGAGGTACTGGAATCCATCAGTGACTCTGAACGTGCATCAATAATGAAGAATGTAGATTTCAATTATGATCATCTTCCAGTTCAGAACAAACTTGGATTGGGAAGGAATGTAGAGAATAACAAGTTCATCTTTGAAGTATCTATTGAAGAGAAAGTTGCAACTAGACGTACCATTCTTTCCGCAGCGGCTTCTATATATAATCTATTAGGATTCTTGGCCCCAGTGATCCTCAAAGCAAGATAAATACTGCAAGAATTATGGAGACAGAAGTTAGGATGGGATAAAGCCATACCTGAAAATTTGACGCCAAGGTGGGAGAGACAAATAGGAGACTCAAAACTTGACAAAAAAGGAAAACGTCTCACTACACCACTCAAGTTGGAACGTCCTATACAAAAGTTAGTTGTTCTACTTGAGAGGGATGAAAGACACTCGAGAGTTGAGAACATGATGGAAAATTCTTCAAATTCATGTTTAAGTCCTACTACTGAGAACATAGAATTATAGGTAATTTTGGTGGGAGTGTAGCTGGCCAGCTAAGACCTGTCCTAGGTTGCTAACATAGCTTATATTTTATACAGCTAGACCTGCCAATAACCTTAATACAGTTCCTATGTTTGTGTGTTAAAGACAAAAGCAGAGTTATTTACAGTGACTTCATGTTGGGATGTCATATAATAGTTATATTTTGTGTCCACAGAAGCAGAAAAAGATAATTTGCCTTTAAGAGTCGTTATATAATGTAAGGTAAGCTCAATGACACAGAAGACACAACAGAAAGCATAGAGTTAAACTGTTGTTGCTAAGCAGAAGTCTTGACCAATCCTAGCTAGCCTCACACAGCCTAGAAGTTTTGACCAATCATAGCCAGCCTCACACACAGCTTGTGTGGGGAAAATCCCCTAGCAGGAGCTGCTGTAATCATTATTCACCAGAGAGAGGAGCTGAACAGACACACACTCTACTAAGAGCTGTGTTTTATTGAAGCAAGAGGCCAAAATAGGTATTTAAAACGGTTATATAATGGTCCTACTGTTAATATAGTGATTAGAACTGTATACTGAACTGGTTATATGTATGTTTACTTACAGTTCCACCAAACCACAAATTCAAATTCCATATTGCAATCCAAATTGCATACAAATGCGAACTGCTCATACCAGATCATAAGCAAGTGTATAGATACTCAAGAGAGAAATATATCCACCAGTTTATGATGAATGACAAGATTAAACAGTTGAACCACCATCTTATGCATACCACCATTTTGTGATATCTTTTCAACATGTGTTATGTACATGGACTATCTGCTGCGAAGGCGGCAGTGTTATATGAAGAAAAGTTTAAGTTAATAAAGAAGTTATTTCAAGCATTTGGTGTGCTCTTTAAACCTACTGTTTCCATAGAACGGCGCTAGAGGAATTACAGAGTAATAGACAGTCTGGTTAGACTAAAAAGTCAGAGATATCAAAATTCTTCTAATGCCACAGTGCAAAAGGCACTTCATAGTGCTGCGCCTGCCACATCTGCACCTCAGGCTTTGTAAACATCGTGGCTTATGACTCCAACCCAAAGGCCCAAGATCACCTCCAGGTTAATCTCTGTGTTTCTCTGCTCCATCTCAGTAGCCCAGTCCAACGGACCCGTTCCAGCACACAATGTAAGTCAATGGGGACGGAACGGTTTTCTATGACACAATCTGGCACAACCGAAAACGGATCCGTCCTCCGTTGACTTTCAATGGTGTTCAAGAGGGATCAGTTTCGGCTATGTTAAAGATAATACAAACGGATCCGCACCAAACATGAGAGTGAAAGTAGCCAAAGGAAATGCCTTCTAATTTTCCAAATAGAAGAATTGATTGTAGAGGCCATGGATTGTTCAGGCAGTTCATATCACAGAGAATGATCATACTGCTGAGAATGGTCATGGGTGGAGCTATGCAAATTTCTATTTGGCTTTGTTGGTACTCCTTTGGAGGGAATGTTCCTCACACAAACAAATATCACTCATTGCTGCTGCTGTTGAGTGCAGGGCCAATCCCTGGGAGTCAGAGCGACCAATCTCTGATCACTTCTAAGCTTACTCAATGCCAATGTGGGTCTGCAGCTTGACTCTCTGCTTCCCAACCAGGAAAAGATCTAGTACACCACCACTGCCACGGAAGACTTACACAAGGGTCTAATTTTGACCTTTGCTAAGGAAGCTGGAGAAATCTACATAGCTCCACCCATTTGTACAGCTAATTAGAGAAATCTGCATAGCTTCATCAACCCAAATCTACTTGAAAGACCATGATTTCTGTGGATTAGCATGAAGGACTGCGTTGTGTCAGACATTGTTGTGTGATCAGGGAATACTGTATAATAAGACAATCCTTGTCTTGGCCTGATACTTCTAGGTCCTAATCAACTTTTAAGGATGTTCCTTAACCCAGTAAGAACATTCCTTTGAAGAACACTGAGGAACATTGCTTAGAAATACCAAGAACTTTATGAAGAATTTCCTTCAAGAAGCTTCTCTCATCAAATAAAAAGTCTGTGTTGTGTGTCGTCTCCATGATATAAATGGTGATTGGGGGAGAAGAGGTCGGAGGAGCTAAACTCTGTCTCTTTAGTTGTTTAGCTCTTTTGCTATTTGTTTAAAAGCTTTTTGGCAACTGCTGAAAAGCCCCAGAAGCTTGTGGAAGAATAGAAAAATGCACATATTGACAATATTGTGACTTATTGTTGTTCATCTTTTTGTAGGTAGGCTGATTTCTTCTTGTAAGTTTGGAGAATGATAGATGTTTTCTATGGGGCTACAGGTTCAGAGTTTGGTGGGTTTTTATTCTCTATTTTACAGCAGCTCTATAGCATAGTGGGTGTCCACTGTGGAGCTGCAGGTTCAGGACTCAGTGGGTGTTCCCTGTGTATTCTGTATTTCAAGACTTTAATCCGTACGCTTCTCGGCCTTTTGGTTAAGATCGAGCGTAGTATCTGTTTTTAGATTCAGAGCCATGCTAGGATGTAGAGCAGAGAACTGCATAGCAAGCCTAGGATGTATGGCTTGGGTTTCAAGGTTCTATCGCTAGGTGACCAAGGCCTCTGTTGGATCTAAGCCAGGGGCTGAGATGTTTGAAAGCCCGAAGTGCAGAAGTGCCCCAGGAGTGGTGACCCTGGGATGCCTGAACTCACTGGGGGTGGAAGCCCACTGAGTGATGGCACATTTGCACGCACTTCACTTTCTCACATTTTGAGCGCACAGTCGCACACACCTCTCTTTGCTCGGCTTCGGTCTAGAAAAGATGAGGAATTTTTATAATTCCGGTCAAATGTCTGGGCCGTAATGGCACACATTCACTTATTTTTTGTTACTGTGTGTTCAATTTCCACGTTTGTTTTGTCACTAGGATCTCTTGGGTACGGCTTGCAGTACTCTGTAGATTCAGAAAATATCCCGAAAAGATGTTCAACCAGTTTCATGTCAAGAATGAAGATAGAGACTTCCTGAGGTTTCTACGGTCGGAGGACGGAGATACAGATTCAGAGCCAGCAGAATACAGAATGAAAGTACACTTGTTTGGAGCAGCATCATCTCCAGGTTACGCCAATTATGGTATGAAGTACCTGGCCAATAAGAATGAAAAGGTTTGCCTATCAGCAGCAAATTTTCTTAAGAAAAACTTTTATGTAGATGATGGTCTCATAAGTCTAGAGTCCACAGAATCTGCAATCAAACTAGTGAAAGAAAGCCAAGAGTTATGCGCAAGAGGAAACCTGCGCGCCTACATAAATTCATCTCAAACAACAGAGAGGTACTGGAATCCATCAGTGACTCTGAACGTGCATCAATAATGAAGAATGTAGATTTCAATTATGATCATCTTCCAGTTCAGAACAAACTTGGATTGGGAAGGAATGTAGAGAATAACAAGTTCATCTTTGAAGTATCTATTGAAGAGAAAGTTGCAACTAGACGTACCATTCTTTCCGCAGCGGCTTCTATATATAATCTATTAGGATTCTTGGCCCCAGTGATCCTCAAAGCAAGATAAATACTGCAAGAATTATGGAGACAGAAGTTAGGATGGGATAAACCCATACCTGAAAATTTGACGCCAAGGTGGGAGAGACAAATAGGAGACTCAAAACTTGACAAAAAAGGAAAAACGTCTCACTACTCCACTCAAGTTGGAACGTCCTATACAAAGTTAGTTGTTCTACTTGAGAGGGATGAAAGACACTCGAGAGTTGAGAACATGATGGAAAATTCCTCAAATTCATGTTTAAGTCCTACTACTGAGAACATAGAATTATAGGTAATTTTGGTGGGAGTGTAGCTGGCCAGCTAAGACCTGTCCTAGGTTGCTAACATAGCTTATATTTTATACAGCTAGACCTGCCAATAACCTTAATACAGTTCCTATGTTTGTGTGTTAAAGACAAAAGCAGAGTTATTTACAGTGACTTCATGTTGGGATGTCATATAATAGTTATATTTTGTGTCCACAGAAGCAGAAAAAGATAATTTGCCTTTAAGAGTCGTTATATAATGTAAGGTAAGCTCAATGACACAGAAGACACAACAGAAAGCATAGAGTTAAACTGTTGTTGCTAAGCAGGAAGTCTTGACCAATCCTAGCTAGCCTCACACAGCCTAGAAGTTTTGACCAATCATAGCCAGCCTCACACACAGCTTGTGTGGGGAAAATCCCCTAGCAGGAGCTGCTGGAATCATTATTCACCAGAGAGAGGAGCTGAACAGACACACACTCTACTAAGAGCTGTGTTTTATTGAAGCAAGAGGCCAAAATAGGTATTTAAAACGGTTATATAATGGTCCTACTGTTAATATAGTGATTAGAACTGTATACTGAACTGGTTATATGTATGTTTACTTACAGTTCCACCAAACCACAAATTCAAATTCCATATTGCAATCCAAATTGCATACAAATGCGAACTGCTCATACCAGATCATAAGCAAGTGTATAGAGCAAACTGCAAACCAAGTAGAGCAAGTGAAATATTAGTTAAACCTCAGATATACCTCTCAGAGAGATCATAAGGTGCTTAAATAACTTAAAGTGAGAGTACAGATACTCAAGAGAGAAATATATCCACCAGTTTATGATGAATGACAAGATTGAACAGTTGAACCACCATCTTATGCATACCACCATTTTGTGATATCTTTTCAACACGTGTTATGTACATGGACTATCTGCTGCGGAGGCGGCAGTGTTATATGAAGAAAAGTTGAAGTTAATAAAGAAGTTATTTCAAGCATTTGGTGTGCTCTTTAAACCTACTGTTTCCATAGAACGGCGCTAGAGGAATTACAGAGTAATAGACAGTCTGGTTAGACTAAAAAGTCAGAGATATCAAAATTCTTCTAATGCCACAGTGCAAAAGGCACTTCATAGTGCTGCGCCTGCCACATCTGCACCTCAGGCTTTGTAAACATCCTGGCTTATGACTCCAACCCAAAGGCTCAAGATCACCTCCAGGTTAATCTCTGTGTTTCTCTGCTCCATCTCAGTAGCCCAGTCCAACCACTAATAAGAACAGGTAATTCACATTGTCTAGGCCACAAAACCAGGAAGCTACGTTATCAGTGACCATGGTAACTCCACTGCCAAAGAAAGGCTACTTTCACACTGGCTTTTGGCTTTCCGTTTGTGAGATCCGTTCAGGGCTCTCACAAGTGGTCCAAAACGGATCAGTTTGGCCCTAATGCATTCTGAATGGAAAAGGGTCCGCTCAGAATGCATCAGTTCCGCCTCGGATTCGGACGACAAAAAAGATGCTTGCAGCGTTTGGTGTCCGTCTGACGAAACTGAGCCAAACGGACCCGTTCCAGCACACAATGTAAGTCAACGGGGACGGAACGGTTTTCTATGACACAATCTGGCACAATAGAAAACGGATCCGTCCTCCATTGACTTTCAATGGTGTTCAAGGGGGATACGTTACGGCTATGTTAAAGATAATACAAACGGATCCGCACCAAACATGAGAGTGAAAGTAGCCAAAGGAAATGCCTTCTAATTTTCCAAATAGAAGAATTGATTGTAGAGGCCATGGATTGTTCAGGCAGTTCATATCACAGAGAATGATCATATTGCTGAGAATGGTCATGGGTGGAGCTATGCAAATTTCTATTTGGCTTTGCTGGTACTCCTTTGGAGGGAATGTTCCTCACACAAACAAATATCACTCATTGCTGCTGCTGTTGAGTGCAGGGCCGATCCCTGGGAGTCAGAGCGACCAATCTCTGATCACTTCTAAGCCTACTCAATGCCAATGTAGGTCTGCAGCTTGACTCTCTGCTTCCCAACCAGGAAAAAATCTAGGACACCACCACTGCCACGGAAGACTTACACAAGGGTCTAATTTTGATCTTTGCTATGGAAGCTGGAGAAATCTACATAGCTCCACCCATTTGTACAGCTAATTAGAGAAATCTGCATAGCTTCATCAACCCAAATCTACTTGAAAGACCATGATTTCTGTGGATTAGCATGAAGGACTGCGTTGTGTCAGACATTGTTGTGTGATCAGGGAATACTGTATAATAAGACAATCCTCGTCTTGGCTTGATACTTCTAGGTCCTGATCAACTTTTAAGGATGTTCCTTAACCCAGTAAGAACATTCCTTTGAAGAACACTGAGGAACATTGCTTAGAAATACCAAGAACTTTATGAAGAATTTCCTCCAAGAAGCTTCTCTCATCAAATAAAAAGTCTGTGTTGTGTGTCGTCTCCATGATATAAATGGTGATTGGGGGAGAAGAGGTCGGAGGAGCTAAACTCTGTCTCTTTAGTTGTTTAGCTCTTTTGCTATTTGTTTAAAAGCTTTTTAGCAACTGCTGAAAAGTCCCAGAAGCTTGTGGAAGAATAGAAAAATACACATATTGACAATATTGTGATTTATTGTTGATCATCTTTTCGTAGGTAGGCTGATTTCTTCTTGTATGTTTGGAGAATGATAGATGTTTTCTATGGAGCTACAGGTTCAGAGTTTGGTGGGTTTTTATTCTCTATTTTACAGCAGCTCTATAGCATAGTGGGTGTCCACTGTGGAGCTGCAGATTCAGGACTCAGTGGGTGTTCCCTGTGTATTCTGTATTTCAAGACTTTAATCCGTACGCTTCTCGGCTTTT